>NC_133332.1:49996712-50089212 GCF_042186555.1 Aquarana catesbeiana | reverse complement strand
AATATTGTAAGATACAACAACCCAATAGATCTTAATTAGTCTGTCCAACATGAATTTCATACCAGATGGCAACCATTGCCTTTGTCTTTAGTGTAGCGTTGGCCAGCTTGGCCAGCCCGCTTGAGAGTTTCCCAAGTCAGTACTTTCCCCGCTGAAATGCTGCGGCTCTTCTTGTCTGACCAGTTTTTCAAGTTCTAATTACTTCCTCAACCCATTGCTTGTCACAAGTACACATAACTCTGAATGCCAGAAACAATGCTTGAACTTTGCAACTAACTGAGTTTTTTTTTTTTTTTTCAATTGCAGGATGAGTTCCAGTCTCCAGAAGTATTTCATATCCAGACATTCTTAGGTGAGTTGGAGGAAAGTTTGCATGGGTACTGAAAACCTAAATAGTGGGAATTTGATGCACATTGCATTGTAAATCAGATATCACCAATAGGCAATTTAAATCATTCTGAACAATGTAAGCCTATTGCTATTTGGTTGCCATAGATTAGCGCACATTACATATCGCCCTTGCCTTAAAAGGCTGAGTTTGTGCTTTAAGTCCGGGTATGTGCACCAACTGTAGAAGCAAGGTACTTAAAAAAGTTACAGAGCAATGGCTGTATTTTTGGCAACTCCAGACACTTTTAGGAATTCATCCCTATCAGGGTTTTCTGGATGGAAGTGTAAGAAAATTGGGGACATTTTATATACAGTATAAATAATCAGGATTTAAAAAAAAATGTATAATGTCCACTGTTTTAATGAACTTTCTTTATTTTATACAGGTTCAGCACCCCATGCCCAGGCCATGACCGGAGAAAGACTGGCTGCTCACTTAACAGGTAGATTTTGTTACATTTCTTTTCTGCCAGCATTGTACATTATTTACTAAAATGGTACCATTAGCAGTGATGCCCAGTAGAGTTGAACTTTGATGCTAATCAAACCAGCAAATTTTGGAGTAGCCGAGATATTTGGTCTGAAGAAAAATCGAACAATTCAAAAGGCCACTTGGTTTGAATAAAACAAATTTTAAAAAAGTTTAAAATGCAGCGTAAATGTAAATTCTGGTCCCAATATAGTATATGGCCATATGGTATTGACATCCCCCCAAATGGTTGAGGTGTTTCCAGTGAAGGGTACTGTTAATACAGTACTACAGCATACAAAGACATTGTAGATAATTATGCACTTCCAAACTTGTGAGGAAGGCCCTTTTCTGTCCCAGCATTACTGTGCCCCATAAAGACATACTTTTATGAGTTTGATGTAGAGGAACTTGAGTGCCCCACACAGAATCCAGACCTCAACCCTACTGAACACCTTTGGGATGAACTTGACCATCTATTTCAAGCCAAGACTTCTTGTCCACCATCAGTACCTGACCTCACTAAAGCTCTTTTGGCTGACTGAGCATATATTCCCACAAACACACTCCAAAATCTTGTGGAGTCTTGTGGAAACATAGTTTTGGGATGAGATGTCCAATAAGCTCATAGTGGTTTGATGGTTAGGGATTCACAAACTTTTGGAATGTGTATAAATGTTTTTCATACAACTCAAGATTTACATATTTTCTCATTGAAACCAATTGGGGAAAAAATGCTAATTTTGGGTGCAAGTTGTGTGATAAAAATGTATAAATAGACCCCATAGTGTAGTTAAGATCAGATACACTGCTAGATCTAAAATTAGATTATAAGAAGAAATATTCTGTTTGTAAACTACTTTTTATATCATGTTATAGTTATCAAACAACCATTGTAAACTGGTTTTCCATTGCTCCAACACGTTTCACTGATGTTTTTTCCTTGATTATTGCAGGAAAACTCCAGGATGGCAACATAATATGGGTATCCACTCCCATGAACACCTTCAAAACCTCCAGTGTAATACTTGAGGAAAACTCTCTGAAGATCCCACAAGATGGCCTCTACTTCGTGTATACCCAGGTCGTCTACACTGGCAAAGATTGCTTGACGATGAAAGCCACAGAGCTGACCCACACAGTCAACAGAAAGGGCGAGTACCCAAAAGTCACGCCTCTTCTCACCTCCACCAAAACAGCGTGTGAGGTGAAATCACCCAGTATCTGGCATCAGCCCATCTACCAAGGAGGTATATTCCAACTTGATGAGGGGGACATTCTTTCAACTGAAACATCACACATTCCTCTTCTTAGCCTAAATAGGTCAGGACAAGTTTATTTTGGTGTCCTTGCTCTATAACAGACTTGATGGACCTCCTTCAAACTTGTTCGTTGGACTTCGTCTAAATCACTTTAGTCACTCTTCTTTCAAAATGTTTTTGTACGTCCTAAATCCTGGGTAGCACATCGAAGCTGGAACTTTGATGCAATGAAAATATATTTCTGTGAGGTCAACAATACAATCCATTTTTCCTCTATTTTTAAGACACTCTGAGGTTTATTTACTAAAACTCGAGAAAGCAAAAACTGGTGCAGCTCGGCATAGAAATCAATCAGTTTCCATTATATTTTTTGTCAAAATATAATTGAACAAGCTGAAGTTAGAAGCTGATGGGTACCATACACAGCTGCACCAGATTTTGCACTCATCATTTTTAGTAAATCAACCCCTCTCTCACACTCTTAAGCTCCATACACACTATTAGATTTTCTGCAGTTTTTTGTCTTCAGATTTACCAAAACCATGTAGTGCGATGGGCCTGCCTGATTGCATACAAATTGAAGCCATATAATATGAGGTTTGACCTCATATTATATGGTTTTGATAAATCTGAAGACAAAAATCTGCAGAAAATCGAATAGTGTGTATGGGGTCCAACGCTATAGTTGACACCAGAGCTGCAACTCTTGGACAGAAATCTTCAACACAACACTCTCTTTTATTAACTGTTATTGCGATATTTATTTAATATTTATTTATTTAATTTTATATATACATTATGTATTATTGGTTACAGCGTTTGAGATATTGATTTGTGTTATGTGTATACATACAGTGTATGTATCTTCTATCCTTTATATCATGTTGTTATGAAATGCCATAGACCGGGCTTCTGACTCCTATGCCTCACTGGCTGCTGTCGAACTAGAAGTCCCAGCATTTCCTGCATTTCCGAGACTTGTGATTCCACAATGGCTGGACATGGGATTAGAGGAAACGGATGCAGGTTGTAGAAGCTATACTTTGCTGGGAAATGACATACAGGGAATGTCACAGCAGCCAATGGCACGTGCCCCTATGGGGTCTTATGGTTGTGGGTTTTCTTTCCTGTTTTACTCCAGTTCCTGCCCAAAAATAAATCCCACACCTCATTTTGTTGCCTCAAAGTGTATCCAATCCCAATAACAAAAAGTGCACATTTTGGGGTTGATTTACTAAAAACTGGAGAGTGCCAAATCTGGCGCAATTCTGCATAGAATCCAATCAGCGTCCAGGTTTTATTGTCAAAGCTTAATTGAACAAGCTGATTGGCTACCATGCACAGCTGCACCAGATTTTGCACTCTCCAGTTTTAGTAAATCAATCAACCCCACTGTACCTTACCAGTACTTAGATGTGGTGGTTGCATTAGCTTTCTTATGAAAGCTTTTACCCCTTTATTTTTACCTGGTGATCCTGCCAGTAACACACTTCCTGGTCTATGGTAAAAATGCTCACTCTCTGTCCTGTATCCACAGAGGAGCAGCATTGTCACCCTACACCCGGACTACAGAACACCTCCCTCTCTCTTTATCTCCATAACACAGGGGGAGCTGTTCTGTAGAGCACATAGATTGCTGGGAACAATGCTGACTTTGCACAGGCAAAGAGCAAGTGAAAATATCAGCCCACGAGATTTCTGGCAGAATTAACAGGTATTTTTTGCACTTCTCAAACAGATCTAAGAAAACTCTTTAAATTGTATATTTTATCGTTCAAAATGACCGAATAGAAAAAAAAAAACGTTTTAATTGTTAGGGTTTATGTACACTTTTAATAAAAAATGAGGCTGGGTATAACTGTATATTGCTAAGCAATGTTTTTAGTTCTCTGTTATCATTTAACACTAGTTGGGTTAGGAACTTTTATCATACTGCAACTGGAGCCGCTTTTATGGCTTCCTTTTTACATAGTGTGACCATTTGTATTATTGTTATCTCTGTATGTTTGTGCTGGAAATCAGATAGTCTGGTCTTTGTACTGTTTATTAACCCCCCCCGTAAAGGGGGGTGTGGGGAATAGGAATTTTCCACATCCTGTATGTATTTTGTCATACTTTGACAATAAATGAGATATGTTAATATTTATTTAATTGTTTTTTCTTCTTTTCTGCAAGTTATTAAAAAAAAACATAATAGTCAATACATAGGTGTGCATAGCCTATTGCATTAGGGTGTGCACCTTTAAGCTCAAACACATGCATGTGTATATACATTGACAGTGTCAGTAGAGCAGTGGATGGTGTCAGTCGTTTTTTATTTTATTACTTTTTAGAATTGTATTTTTTTATTATTTTTCAGAATTTTTTTTTTTTTTTAGTACTTTAAAAAAAAAAATTATAAGCCCCTTTAGGGGGTTTTGCTGAAATATCAGGGGTTTAAACAGTGGGAATCTGTGCCACACAGGGTGATTAGGGTGTGCCCTGGCACACCTGGCACACCCTGTGCGCACGCCTATGAGTCAATACAAAACACTAATTATCTTTACATTGCTTGTAGGCTTCATTTTCTAGAATACATAGGTAACATTGGGATAGAATCACCTATTGGACAAATCAAGTGAGCAAACAACCATAGCAGGGGTCTCCAAACTTGCCTTTAGACTTCAGGGGGGCTAGATTGTGCCCAGTGGGAATAAACAATGCCAGATCTTAGGTTGAGAAATATTTGGTGTCATTGGGAGGAATAGTGCCCAATTTTTGTTGTTAGTGGAAGGAATAGTACCTAATTGTTGGTGTCAGTGGCAGGAATTATGCCCCATTGTTGGTGTCAGTGGCAGGAAAATTGCCTCAAGGGCAAGAAGAAGGCAAGCAAGGAGCCACACTGATGTATAGTCTAGAGCTGGCATTCTTAATCAGTGTTTTATAGAATACTGAGGGGTCTCTAAAGTTTGCTAGGGGTTCCAAGAGAAGTGACAGATTTAGCTCCCATGGAACCAGTGACCATCAATATTAGATCAATATTAGATGGCACTTTGGGTAAGGGTATTGGCTAATAATTATGGGTATTATTAATTATTAAGGGTATTAATTAATAATAAGAGGTTGGTGCATTCTTCTCTCTGGCCAATAATGTAACTGGGTATTCATTCCATTAACCACTAGCGGTGGCCCTTCTCAACTAACCATCAAAGTAGGGGAACATGCTCCACCAACCACCAATGTAATGGTGCATTCTTCCCTCTGGCCAAAATTATAAATAGGTTCCATTAACCACTATGTAAAAGTGTCCCTTCTCCACTAACCACCAGTGTAAAGGTACATGCACTATGGACCAGTGTAATGGTGAATTCTTCCCTCCATCCACCAACAAATTTGGGTAAACTTTCTATTGACCACTAATGTAAAACTAGTCACCAATGTAAGGGTATATGCTCCATTGACCACCCGTGTAATGGTGCATTCTTCTCTCTGGCCAATAACTTGACTGGGTATTTTTTCCATTGACCACTAGTATGAGTGGCCCTCTCAACTAGTCACCAGTGTAAGAGTGTATGCTCCATTGACCACCAGTCTAACGGTGCATTCTTCTCCCTGGCCAATAACATGACTGTGTATTCTTTCCCTTGGACATTAGTATAAAAGTGGCCCTTCTCAACTAGTCACCAATGTAAGCGTACATTCTCCACTGGCCACCAATGTAATGTCGCAATCTTCCTTCCAGCCATTAATGTAACTGGTTATACTTTCCACTCTACACTAGCGTAAAAATGTCCCTACTGTAATAGCCACCAATGTAAGAGTACATGCTTCATTGACCACCGGTGTAATAAAGCAATCTCCTCTCACCTCTAATTTTTAGCAAAAGTTCCCTGAGACCAAAAAATTATATAAAAGGATTACTCTATGGTAAAAAGATAAGAAAGATTGGTTTATAGTCATTAACCACTTCAGCCCCGGAAGATTTAGCTGCTGAATGACCAGGCCATTTTTTTGCGACTCGGCACTGCGTCGCTTTAACTGACAATTGCACGGTCGTGTGACGTTGCACCCAAACAAAATTGAAGTCCTTTTTTCCCACAAACAGAGCTTTCTTTTGGTGGTATTTGATCATCTCTGCGGTTTTTATTTTTTGCGCTATAAACAAAAAAAGAGCGACAATTTTGAAAGAAACACAATATTTTGTACTTTTTGCCATAATAATAATTATCCCCCTTTTTTTTCTCAGTTTAGGCCGATATGTATTCTTCTACATATTTTTGGTAATAAAAATCGCAATAAGCGTATATTGATTGGTTTGCGCAAAAGTTATAGCATCTACAAAATAGGGGATAGATTTATAGCATTTTTATTATTTTTTATTACTAGTAATGGCGGCGATCTGCTTTTTTTTTTAGGACTGCAACATTATGGCGGACACATCAGACACTTTTGACACATTTTTTGGGACCACTGGCATTTATACAGCGATCAGTGCTATAAAAATGCACTGATTACTGTAAAAATGTCACTGGCAGGAAAGGTGTTAACACTAGGGGGCGATCAAGGGGTTAACTGTGTTCCCTAGTGTGTTTTTTAACAGTAGGGGGATGGGACTGACCTAGAGGAAATGACAGATCGTGCTTCCTAGCTATTAGGAACTCACGATCTGTCTCTCCGAACAGAACAGGGATTTGTGTGTTTACACACACATGTCCCTGTTCTGCCTCTCGTGCCTGCGATCGCTCAGTCATGACAACTGGTCACGAGCATCGGAACCCCTGCAAAGCAGCGGGCGCGTGCGCCTGCTATCCCGCTTAGAGGAACCGACGTATAGCTACGACAGTTCACGGGATCGTGCCGACTTGCATAATGGCGTATAATGGCGGCGGCTGGTCGGCAAGCTGTTAAAGAAATACAAAAAAGAAATACGGTATGACTTTTTTTTACAACTTTTTCTTGAGATGTACAGTATATTGTATAAGCAAATGTTTTTGCTGGAATACTGTACTGTGTACTTACGGTTCACCCACTATGGCTCTGTACACCTAGAGAAATGCTACCAGCAGTGTCGGGTGATAGCTTGCTCTACTGTTCTAAACTGTGCCTTATTTGGCTATGACTTAATCTGCAGAAAATCATACAATTGATAAACTTTATTTGGTTGGTTTTCTAAATTCCAAAAATAATTTATTAGCTACAGACCAGTCTGATGTAAATGGCGATATTTTTAATCAAAAAGTGATGAAAAGGGGGTTCTCCTGATTTGATCATACGTAGTGATTGGCCTCCCTAGCTTGTTGTACAAAAAGCGCTCTCAGAATCTTCTCCTGTACATACAAATAGAATTAGTTGTCATTCTTGTTCTTCCCTTCATCAACCACAAACTTCTCACTTCATATTCTGCCGCCCCACCCACACAGAAATTACTGCTGACTCCACACAAGGCTCCCCAATTTCCTGTTCACTCATGGGTACGATGAGTCTACTTCATAAATTATGTTATGTCATGTGCCGGAGGAACTGCCATGGGCACATGATTGGACCTAACCTCTAATGTTGGGTTTCAGCCTTAGCTGTAGTCTTGCACCATTGTACAGGCTCCTCTCCTGTACTGAAATTGCTTATTTGCTGCACTTTTTCATTTCACTGCACACTGTGACCTTCTCACCGTGTGCATTAGAAGCTGCAACAACTCAGACACCCCTTTCATTGGATTTCAGTTCTTTTTATCAAGCATCACCTGTGGACCATACCTAGGTTAATCAGTATGCATGCAAATGCAATGTGCCTTTAAAAACCCTACTCCTCCAGACTGACACCTATTAAGCTATTCTGATATTTGCATAATTCATATAAAGAGCCAGCACACTGCTGAAATCATGGCTAAGGACTCTTGACAAGAGTAGTAAGGAGGAATGCTGTGATGATTTCAGGAAGCTATGCTCCAGTGCTGGCCCCTACCATCAGCCATAACCTGTCTGCATTGCATAGAGGGTATAAATTAAGGTATGTAATGAAATGGAAAGGTTTTATTTAAAAATTCTATGGCATGGTAATGAGGTGGAAGGAAGAAACCAGGGGAGGTAAACTGAATAAACATCAGCTTTAATGTGTATCTAACCCAGATGCAAAACTGTAATATAATGCAGCTTACTTGTGTAACTGGGTACTGACTGGCTAAAGGAGAGCTGAGCCTCCTGTCAGAGTGGCACAGCTGCATGCTCTTCTCGCCTGCCTTCCTTAAAAACTTCAAGACACAGAGAGCCTTGCAAACAGGGGAGGAGAGAGAGCAAGAGTGTCCTGGGGTTTTTGCAGCTGAGAACGGGTTTGCTGTGCGGAGAGGAGAGTGGTATAGACTTGTTTGCTGATGTGTGCATGTGCCTACACCAGAGAGAGAGCCACCGAGGACCAGAGGGCAGGGAACTAGAGCAGTGCACACCCCTGTGCCTGTGTGTGTTCAGACTTGAGTGGCAGCCTGAGAACCAGACTTGCTGGGGACTGAGCTATGTAGATCTGTAGAGAGCAGAGTCAATGGGACTGCAGACAGCCCCCCGTGCCCAGAACCAAGTTTGCTGTGTTGTTAGGACTGGTGAGCCATTGCTCAGTGTGATTATTGTCACTGCTAACAGACCAGGAAAGGAGACTAATCTCTGTTAGAAGCCTTAACCACTGCATGCAGAACTTTAAGGGGACAATAATTAAGCGCACCACCTTACAGATTGGGCCCCACCGTTAGCTGGCTGAATTTGCAAATCAGGCGCCTGATACTGTACAACTACTTCCCAAGGGTACCCCTTTCAGGATATATACATATACCTACATCCAGGGGGATATACACAAAGTGCACTTTGGGACACTTTTGTTTCTTGACCACTTGTTGCATAGGGGGTATCGTGAGACTTTTTCATTACAGTTTATGTCTGTTCTTTTGTTAATAAGGTTTATAGTTTATGCTGTCCCTTACCATTGCTCCTTATACTAGGTAAATTCTGCCTAATACTGGATCTGGTTTAATTGCCATATCAGCCTCGTATTCATGTCCGTTTGTTTATTTCATTCAAACAGACTCCTTTACCTGTCCATCGATTTACAGAATACACAGAATACAAAATACTTTATTAATTCCAAAGAGAAATTGGGAAATTATTTCTGAGCATTGTCATTTATTTGCTTGGTAAAAATATACTTATAATATACACTAAAACCTTGGATTGCTAGCCTAATTTGTTCCAGAAACATGCTTGTTATCCAAAGCACTTGTATATCAAAGCAAATTTCCCAATAAGAAATAATGGAAACTCAAATGATTCGTTACACAGCCATTTATTCATAAGGCCTTCAGTTTATAGTCCATATAAAAAGATTATAGCAATGTGACCAGGTTGTGCAACCATAAAATGTCCATCCACAAATGGAAGCCTCCACAAGGGGAATAGAAACCAAATCCAGCAGGAGCTACAGAGTATAAAAGAGAAGAGAGGCGCCTCTAAGTGTAGCAATATGGTTACATTTAATGAACGTACATCATTTAGCAACTCACATAGTTGATGATTAAATGAGGATGCCTGCATATTTAGATGTGCCTGTTTTAATCATCAACCATGTGAGTTGCTAAATGTTGTACCTTCATTAAAGCGGGATTCCGGCCGTGGAAAAAAAAATTAAAAGTCAGCAGCTACAAACACTGTAGCTGCTGACTTTAAATAAGTACTTACCTGTCCTGGGTGCCTGCGATGTCGGCCGCCCGAGGCCGACCCGTCCCATGGGCTCTCAGGTCCTGGCACCGCCATCCTAAGTAAAGGAAACAGGCAGTGGAGCCTTGCGGCTTCACTGCCAATTTCCTACTGTGCACACGCGAGTGGCGCAGCGCTTTGTGCATGGGACGTGATGTGTTGTGGGACACACACAGTTCCCATAACACACCGCACCCCATTCCCCAGAAGACAACGCAGGGAGCAGAAGACTGAAGATCACTGCAGTGTAGGAAGAGGCAGATTAGGAAGACTGCCTAGCAACAGCCATTTCACGTAAGTAAAAAAATTTTTGTTTTTTTCCTCCATTTTTTTAGGTATTTTTTTGTGCAATTTTTTTTTTTTCAGGGTGGACCTCCACTTTAAATGTAACCATTTTGCTACACTTAGAGGAGCCTCTCTTCTCTTTTATACTCAGTTGTGACATGACCCTACTTGTATATCAAGACATCGCTTGTATATCAAGTCACAATTTATCAAACATTTTTGCTTGTCTTGCAAAACACTCTCAAACCAAGTTACTCTCAAACCAAGGTTTTACTGTACTTATTGTATTTACTACTACATAGCCTAGTGCCTGTTTCTTTTATGCTAATACAGTTTTGGGTAGTATACTGCTAACTGAGCTCATAGGTGTTTGCAGTTCCTCCATACCTAACCAGAGTGTGAGAGGGTCTGAGGCTGGGTTCACACTAGTGCAAATTGGATGCGGATTACCCTGCATCCAATTTGCACAACAGGGGGTTATGCCTGGCTTTCTATGGAGCCGGTTCACATATCTCCGCAGTGGCTCCTGTGAGATTTACACAGGATTCCTGTGCATCTTTTGGTCCATTTCAGGTCTGAATTCAGCCAAAAATTTGGGCTGAAACGGTGAACGGAGCCGCACCGGACTCCTGCTGTGAGCCGTTGCGTGCTCATATGTGAACCCAGCCTTTCTCAGTCATGGCAAAGAACTGAGAATACCAAGCGGCTCCTTCAGGGGTAAACATTAGACCTGTCCTTAGATGTGGTGCCTGTATTAGTTTTCTTTTTTTCCTTTAATTTGACCTACTAATTCTGCTAGTAACACATGTTCAGCCCTAAAATGACAATTCTTTATGCTAGCCATAACCGAAATAATTTTTTACACTCTGATCAAATCTGAAAATAATAAATTGTTTTCCACTACCATTTTGAACAATTTCATTAATGCACGGACACAATCTAAAAGGGCACTTACTGTAGGTGTAATGCCCCGTACACACGGTCGGACATTGATCGGACATTCCGACAACAAAATCCTAGGATTTTTTCCGACGGATGTTGGCTCAAACTTGTCTTGCATACACACGGTCACACAAAGTTGTCGGAAAATTCGATCATTCTGAATGCAGTGACGTAAAAAAACGTACGTCGGGACTATAAACGGGGCAGTAGCCAATAGCTTTCATCTCTTTATTTATTCTGAGCATGCGTGGCACTTTGTGCGTCGGATTTGTGTACACATGATCAGACTTTCCGACAACGGATTTTGTTGTCGGAAAATTTTATAGCCTGCTCTCAAACTTTGTGTGTCAGAAAATCCGATGGAAAATGTGTGATGGAGCCTACACACGGTCGGAATTTCCGACAACAAGGTCCTATCACACATTTTCCGTCGGAAAATCCGACCGTGTGTACGGGGCATTAATCTAAATGGGCCCTTAGGAAGGTGAGCATAAGCTAACAGAAGTACAACAGGAAATTGCTGGAATAATACAGATTGTAATTACCGATAAAAAGTTGATAGGTATACACATACAGCAGTGCCAAAGATGGTGGATGGAGGAGGTCTTTCTTCAGGTTTATTCTGTGTTTGTGGTTTTGAAAGCACTAAAGCCAAAGGTCAGGATCAGCATGGCAGCTGGACAAATAGCATCTATTATAAATAGATCAGCAATAGCAAGCATGAGTGTGAATGCTATGGTGTCTCCATGCTGTGCTAGTCACAGAGTGTGCAAAAAACCTTTGCTAATCTCTGTAGAGCTATAAGGTTTAAGAATTACCATTACTGCGGCTTTCGTTTGGTATAACAACCATTATGCTTCTTTAATAATACAATATAAACACATTAGAGCAGCTCCCAGGAATCGACAGTAGCCCACAAATACTTAAAATGACTAAGTCCAGCCAAAAACCTGTTATTTCGGTTTGGAACAGAGTGGGATATAGTTAAAATTTGTGTCTTTTATTTCAAACTGTGACCCATTTCAGAAATGTTCCCTTACGTCCTGTGCCTAAAAAGACCACACAAAAAATAGGGGTAGCGAGGACAATAAAATAGTTGTCAGAAGTTCTAACCCTACCACACATCAATAAATGTTTTCTCTGTGTCCCATTTGGGGAGGTTTCCCACCACTTCCTGGTCCTCCCCAATAAGGATAATCACAGCCATAAAAATCTAGGTTATAATCCATCATGTTTCTGGGGTTATCAAGTACCTTTTCATCAGGGTTCAACAAATAGCTAAATGGGAAAGGATGGTGGATTCAGGAGGATTCATTGGATATAGGGGTAAACTTGGTCCTGGGCTAAAGCAGGCCTTATGCTGCAGCTTGCTTTCTACCTTCTAATCCACATATTTGAGCCCTGATGAAAGCAGGTACTTGATAAGCTTCTGAAACACGCTGGCTTATAACCCTGTTTTTTTATGATGCAAGAAACAATTTTTGCATTTTAAAAACATTGTTGCAAAGCGCCCACTTCTCCTACATTCTCCAAACTTCTTTTGAGGTGCCATTGCACTCTGGATCATAGATTTCACTCCACACTGTGACACCGGATTGCGATTGGATCCAGATCTTCTGCCCAACGGCTCTAACATTAACCTGCTCTGTCCAATTCCATTGAAATAAACAGTTTGGCTTGAGATTTGCTTTAAAAAAGGACCTATACCGTGGAAGTGGTGTCCAAATAGAAGGCAAATGACTAGTCTCCAGTATTGCCTGTAGGCTCTGTGCAATTGATATTTTTCTTTCTACTGACTTATATGTTACATATGGTGTCTCCGTGTGGAGGTAGCCATCTAGGTAGAGGAGCAAGGCTTTATCAGAGCTGCCCCCCCCAACAGTGGCGGCCCGTTCATATGGGGCGCAGGGACGCTGTCTCCCTAAACCAATGCGTCCGGCCCCTAATCTACATTTAGGGCGCCGGACACATGAATTCCAATGTTTTTTTTTATTTTTCGAAGTAAATTATTAGATCAGGAGGTTTCAAAAAGGGTGGGCTCGGAGCACAGAGCACTGCACCCTGAGCCCACCCACTTGTGTGACAATAGCAAATTAATATTCGCTATTGTCTTCCTTCTTCTCCCAGCAAATCAGGAAGCGAGTTCTGAGACCCGACTGGCCGAGAGGAGAAGCAACCGTATTGGACGCCATGGAGGAAGCCGCCAAGGAGGAGGAGAGGCAAGGAAGCCGCCGGGAAGCCACCGAGAAGGAGGAGACACAGGGGAAGCTGCTGAGGAGGCGGAGACACAGGAAGGATCCGACGATGCCTGTGACTTAGATGGGGTAAGTGCAGGCTGGGGTGCGGACTGACTGAAGTACGAGCGAGCAACAGGGGGCGGCTGCCCAGGCCGATCGGTGGGGGGGTGATGTGTGGTATGTTTGCCGCCCCCCCCAAAATGGAGCACCAGCCGCCACTGCCCCCCAATAACTTGTAATCTGATGTCTGGTGGAGTAATGATCAAGAAGCAGCAGGAGACGTGGAAGAAGCATAGATCTACAGAATTAATGATGAAGCAGCATTTCAATTACTGCTTCTACTCCAGCAAGGAGAACAGTGAGCAGCACATAAGTGACATCACCAAATCTCACTCCAAATCTGGTTAGCAGTCAAAGACACAAAGCCTTACATGAGCTTGTACTGAAGATATACAGCTATGAGAATGAAGGCCCTGGAGTGTCTAGACACCCTCTGCTATTTTTCAGGTCAAGTCAAAGGGTACATGTTTCAGGACAGATGTTAGACTTTCCGTTTTAGGAAGGCTCTGCTTGTTCACACTGGTCAAATGGAGGTTTTTTTGGTTCCCTTACCATATCCTGCTGGGTAATACTACATAACTCCCAAGTGTCCCACATTTAAAAGGACTGTTCATCCTTTGGATCCAAATCCCTCTTTCCCTCTCAGCTGTCCCTGAGAGTCTGATGAATAGAACTTTATAAAAAAAAAATGTACTACTCAACTACCAAAAGGACTTGTGGGGTTATCCAATTATCTTTTAACCTTTTTGACCTGCGCAACTAAGTGAATGGCAGTGATGTGCGCTATGCCTATATATTTTGTGTTAAATGTCATCCCTCTTTCCAAGGGCTACTTTACACTTGTGTTGATTAATAACACGCGCTAAAGCGCCTACCACTTTAGCATGCATTTTTGATGTTTTTGTGATGCTTTTGTGATGTTTTTTTGAAGCTTTAATGAAGCTTGGCCAATGCCCTACGTGTATTGGTTTCCTATTTTTGCCAATACATGAAATACAAAGTGAAGCTAATTATCAAGCACCCCTCTACTGCTGCAGGTGCCATTAGGGAGCACTGGGATGGACATCTATGGAGGCTTTGGAGATGCAGTGAAGCACCAATAAAGCAACATCAAGAAAGCAAACTCAACAGTGTATACAGGACTGTAAGGTAACCATTTTTTTCAGTGATAGCTGCCTTGATTAACAGTCAAAGTGCTTTTTCAAAAACGTAGGTCAAATGCCATTTTTTGAAGAGATTGTTAATGAGGCCTTGCAGTTTGAGGTACTGTACTGGTATTGTCTTTTGAGTCCTTAAAGTGATACTAAAGGTAACATTTTTATTTAAAAAAATGATAAACATGTTATACCTACTTGCCTGATCCTCCTCCTCTGGGATCCCTCACCGGCGCTCCTGGCCCCTCCTCCAACTAAGTGCTACCATAGTAAGTCGCTTGCTATGGGAGCGTGCTCGCTCCCAAGCTGGCTCTGTGTGTTAATATACACATAGAATGCAGCTTGGCCCCTCCTAACTGGCTGTGATTAACAGCAGCGGGAGCCGTTGGCTGCCCAATGAGGACAGAGAGAGAGCTGAGAGAGTTGCTGCTGTCATGCACATCGCTGGATCGAGATCAGGCTCATGTAACTATATAAGGGGGGGGGGGGAGCTGCATGCATAGAATGCATTAAGGTAAAAACCTTCTGCCTTTACAACCACTTTAAAGATGAATTCTACCTATGGCAATTGTTACATTGGTTTGGACCAATACAAATATGTATGTGCCATACCTCTGTGTGCACATTGCCATAACTGGAATTCAAGCTCTATAGAAGCTACATATTCCATACACTGCAATGACAATGTTAAAATGTTTGTAATTGCTGTATGTAGTCTGAAATAAATAGTTCTATAATATTAGCCTGTAGCCTTGTTGAAAAACAGCGGTTCTGTATGGACAAAATTGAATGATTGGTGTGGTTCTGCCCACTACCTTAAAATGAGATGGGTAAAATACATTTTTTTTTTTTTTTGAGATGGGCGTAATACCTACAGATACCTTCAAGGTTATGGACGTTCTACTTTGCTGCGCAGTGTTTACTTAGTGTAAAGTACATCTTCATTCCTGCTGTGCTTAAAATTCCAGAGGAAATTCTAACTGCCTGACGGTTATATTTTCTTTCCTACAGAAATTCTGTGCTATCCGAATACCGCGTACACACTACCGGAGTTTCCGGCAGAAAAGGTCCGACGGAATGCGGACATTCCGATCATATGTGGGCTTCATCAGACTTTTTCTTTCTAAAATTCTAACGGACCTAGAAATAGAACATGTTTCAAATCTTTCCGACGGACTCAATTCCTATCGGGAAAACCATTCGTCTGTATGCTAGTCCGACAGACCAAAAACGACGCAAGGGCAGCTATTGGCTACTGGCTATTGAACTTCCTTTTTCTAGTCCCGTCGTACGTCATCGCGTTCTAAATGAACGGACTTTGGTGTGATCGTGTGTAGGCAAGTCCGTTTCAGCAGAACTCCGTCGGAAAGATCGTCAGAGTCTACTCTGACGGAAAGTCCGGTCGTGTGTACGCGGCATTAGATGTGAATCCCCTGTAGGTTATCATTAAAGCCAAATTCCAGTCCTCCTATTGGAAAATCCCTCTGAATGTATTCTTTTTACATACAGTATAATCACCTCAATCAAGGCAACCAGCAATAATTACAGCAAATTCTTAATTCCCTACTAACCATAAATTGCAAGGTGGCCCCGCCCACGCAGTGCTTTCCATGCACGGTCACATTAAGGTTTCCTGGTGGTTGCACATGCATAGTGTTACTCCTCAGCATCTTCAGCTGTGGAGCTTTCAGGCATTGTGTTTGTTATGTGGCCCAGCTGTTCATGACAGTATTGTGTGGACAGTTTTGAGCATACCATGCTCTCTCTCAAGCTATTGTAGTGTCTGTGCTGAACACTGAGCTAATTTAGAATTGAATAGTATAGATATAACATCCCTCTATTGGACATATGGTATCTCACAAAAGTACACCCCTCACATTTTTGTAAATATTTTATTATATAATTTCGTGTGACAACACTGAAGAAATGACACTTTGCTACAATGTAAAGTAGTGAGTGTACAGCTTGTATAACAGTGTAAATTTGCTGTCCCCTCAAAATACCTCAACACACAGCCATTAATGTCTAAACCGCTGGCAACAAAAGTGAGTTCAATTTGGTGTTATCGCTCTCACTCTCTCATACTGGTCACTGGAAGTTCAACATGCATCTCATGGCAAAGAACTCTCTGAGGATCTGAAAAAAAGAATTGTTGCTCTACTTAAAGATGGCCTGGGCTATAAGAAGATTACCAAGACCCTGAAACTGAGCTTCAGCTCGGTGGCCAAGACCGTTGCACTCAGGACAGGCCTGGTTATGGTCAACCAAAGAAGTTGAGTGCACGTGCTCAGCGTCATAACCAAAGGTTGTCTTTGGGAATTAGACGTATGAGTGCTGCAGAGGTTGAAGGGGTGGGGGGGTCAGCTTGTCAGTACTAAGACCATATGTCACACACTGCATCAAATCGGTCTGCATGGCTGTCATCCCAGAAGGAAGCCTCTTCTAAAAATGATGCACAAGAAAGCCTGCAAACAGTTTGCTGAAGAGAAGAAGACTAAGGACATGGATTACTGGAACCATGTCCTGTTGTCCGATGAGACCAAGATAAATGTATTTGGTTCAGGTGGTGTCAAGCGTGTGTGGCGGCAACCAGGTGAGGAGTACAAAGACAAGTGTGTCTTGCCTACAGTCAAGCATGGTGGTGGGAGTGTCATGGTCTGGGACTGCATGAGTGCTGCTGGCACTGGGGAGATACAATTCATTGAGGGAACCATGAATGGCAACATGTACTGTGACATACTGAAGCAGAGCATGATCCCCTCCCTTCGGAGACTGGGCCGCGGGTAGGGTTGCCACCTTTTCTTCAAGCCAAACCCGAACACTTTAGCGAAGCACAGCAATTTTTTTTAAGGGGGGAACACTGTTAGTGCAAAGGGGAACTCTGATATAAGGGATTTTCTGCTCACCAAACCTCCCACTTACATCAGAGTTCCCAGCATTCCCCCTTAAATTAGGGTTCCCAGAGTCCACAGGGCACCCCTTACATCTGACTCCCTTTTACCTTAGTGTACTCACTCACTTGGAGGCAGGATAGAGAAGGGATTGAGAGTGGAGGCTCAGGCATTGACACCTTTCATCCACAATGTATCTGCCGGTTGCTGAGCTTCAAACTTCCAGCCCACACATCCCCTTCCTGAGGCACAAGAATTGAAGGCCCATTCTGAATATTGTGTCCTGGTTTCAGGTGGTCTGAAATCCAGACAACCAAAAAACCCGGACTGTCCGGGTGAATCCCGGACAGGTGGCAACCCTAACTGCAGGGCAGTATTCCAATATGATAACAACCCCAAACACACCTCCAAGATGACCACTGCCTTTCTAAAGTTGCTGAGGGTAAAGGTGATGGACTGGCCAAGCATGTCTCCAGACCTAAACCCTATTGAGCATTTGTGGAGCATCCCCAAACAGAAGGTGGAGGAGCGCAAGGTCTCTAGGTCAGTCACATATGATAAATAGGCGGTGGGATAGATGGAGCACGACGGAGTCTAGGAATGTTAAATGGTTGCATCCAGTTTGTGCACTTCCAGCAAGATTAACAGTAAAAAATTGTTGACGTTGTAGTAGCCATAATCAGTCGATTAGGAACAAAAAACAACAGATGGAGATAGTAACTATACCAAGACAGCTTTAATCATCCCATCCCAGGGTAAAACCTGAATAGACAAATTCAGGCACGTGCATCCACCGTCATAAGTCAAGGCGCCGCTCAGCACCGCTCAGTGCCGCTGAGAGCCTGAGCCAGCCACACACTCTTCAGCCCAGTGCTCCAGTGAGGGCTGGAGGGGCAGAGCAGAGAGCGGTAAATGACAGTGACCACTCTCTGCTCAGAGTGGATCAAGAACTGAGCGGGCTTAGAGCTGGCAGGGGACAGCTGCAGCTTCAGCAGATGAGGGCCAATGGATGCCCGCAGGCAGAGAGAGTCTGGATGGAACTCTGCCTATTTAAACAAGAAGGAAGTGATGCAAAGCAGGGAAATAAAATCCTTCACTTCTCTTAGTAAAAATACCACCCAACGTACACATAAACACTAGCTAGGCACACACTTAACCCTTTTTAGCCATAGATGATAACCCCTTCTCAGCCAGTGTCATTTACTATAATGACAGTGCATATTTTTAGCACTGATCACTGTATTAGTGTCACTGGTTCCCACAAAGTGTCAAAAGTGTCAGTTAGTGTATCGAATGTCCATTACAATTATGCAGTCCTGCTATAAGTCACTGATCTCCGCCATTACTAGTATAAAAAATAAATAAATAAATATTCCAGTACTGTATATATTCCATAGTTTGAAGACGCTATAACCAATCAATATACGCCTAATGGGATTTTTTTTTTACCAAAAATATGTAGCAGAATACATATTGGCATAAATCCATGAAGAAAGTAAATTTTTTAAATGATTTTTATTGGATTTGTTTTAAAGCAGAAAGTAAAAAATATAGTTTTTTTTTTTAATTATCAGTCTTTTTTTGTTTATTGCGCAAAAAATTAAAAACCCAGTGGTGATCAAATACCATTTAAAGAAAACTAAGAAAACTCTATTTGTGGGAAAAAATGACATCAATTTTATTTGGGTACAGCATTGCATGACCACGCAATTGTCAAAATCTTCCGGAGGTCAAGTGGTTAAATAAAAATAAACAAATTAAAATAAATAAATAAATAAATAAATAAATAAATAAATAAATAAATAAATAAATAAATATATAAATATATATATATATATATATATATATATATATATATATATATATATATATATATATATATGGGGGGGTTAACCCTTTAAATAAACCCATTTTCATGCCAAAAAGTGGTGACCTTTGTAATTCAATAAAGCATGTCGGGGTCAAGATGCTGTGCCATCCAAAGCAAAACAAAGTATCTGCTTCCACTTAATGGCACTGCTATGTTCAGTAAATGCCTTTGTTTTATTATAATGAATTATTCAGCATAATGGCTGTTTTCATAAGATGTTTTCTCAGCCAGTGCACTTTTAATGGCCATAGGACTTGCAAATAGATGAATGCAATCAGTCATTTTTATATTAACCCATCGCGTAGTGTGATATATACATATTCATATGTATAGAGCTTAAAGTGGTCATGTAATAATTTCCCAGTAAACCAAGTAATGCAGTTGGTGTAAAGCAGGCATCACGAAGCGCAGGCTTTTTTTCTTAGAAAACCCTCCTGCTTCAATGTTGATGAAGACAAATACAGACATTCTGTAGGTCAGCATTTGTAAGGATCTAGACACAAACTTTGCCCCCTATCTGTGAGTGTTTGGTTCAAGGAAGAGTATACAGGTGCACTCTAATCCCAGAAGGTTGGTACTATTCACGGGAAAGAGAGGAGAAGGTAGGTGGTACTTTCTAGGTAGCAGTTGGCACTTTGACGTGCCTGTTTTACAGTGCCTATGTCCCCATGGCCCATCTGACATTATAATAGGTGCTCTGTACATATACAATATCCAGATGTAGACATTTATAATGGTAGTTAGAAATGCCCTAATCGAATTATAACTACCAGTCACGTATAGTCTACCTGGGGCAGACGTATCATATGTAGACTATGGAGCCCTCTAACACTTAGGGACCTATTTATACTAGATGTAAGTCAGATGAGTGCTGGGATCCCTCCTACTGTCTTGTAGATCTGGACTTAGCTGAAAGTTGATACTCTTATAGTAGAACTAAAGGTAAAACGTGCACTTACTTTTT
This sequence comes from Aquarana catesbeiana, assembly GCF_042186555.1. Classification (NCBI taxonomy): domain Eukaryota; kingdom Metazoa; phylum Chordata; class Amphibia; order Anura; family Ranidae; genus Aquarana; species Aquarana catesbeiana. Next base: position 50,068,976 of record NC_133332.1, on the reverse strand, counting down.
CTAAAGCCCACTGTTGACTGACGTCACAGGACTGCACCAGGCTTTGGAAAAATCCTGACAATAATGTTGGGATCAGCGGTGTAACTAGAACCTTCAGATTCCCGGTGCAAGAAATCATGAAGGGCCCCCCTGACTTCTGGTCCTAAGGCCCTTCCCACTAATCCCAGGGTCCTTTTCTCTTGTCGCGGGGGCCATTTAATATGGTCCTGTAGCGGGACCCCTTCCTGCCATCTTGGGTAGTTTTGCCACCTTTTCTTCAAGTCAAACCCAAAGACTTTAGCAGCACACAGCAAATCTTTTTTTTGTAGTATACACTATACTTACACTATCTCACAAAAGCGAGTACACCCCTCACATTTTTGTAAATATTTTATTATATCTTTTCATGTGACAACACTGAAGAAATGACACTTTGCTACAATGTAAAGTAGTGAGTGTACAGCTTGTATAACAGTGTAAATGTGCTGTCCCTCAAAATAACTCAACACACAGCCATTAATGTCTTAACCACTGGCAACAAAAGTGAGTACACCCCTAAGTGAAAATGTCCAAATGGGGCCCAAAGTGTCAATATTTTGTGTGGCCACTATTATTTTCCAGCACTGTCTTAACCCTCTTGGGCGTGGAGTTCACCAGAGCTTCACAGGTTGCCACTGGAGTCCTCTTCCACTCCTCCATGATGACATCACAGAGCTGGTGGATGTTAGAGACCTTGCGCTCCTCCACCTTCAATTTGAGGATGCCCCACAGATGCTCAATAGGGTTTAGGTCTGGAGACATGCTTGGCCAATCCATCACTTTTACCCTCAGCTTCTTTAGCAAGGCTGTGGTGGTCTTGGAGGTGTGTTTGGGGTCGTTATCATGTTGGAATACTGTCCCGTGGCCTAGTCTCCGAAGGGAGGGGATCATGCTCTGTTTCAGTATGTCACAGTACATGTTGGCATTCATGGTTCCCTCAATGAACTGTAGCTCCCCAGTCCTGGCAGCGCTCATGTAGCCCCAGACCATGACACTCCCACCACCATGCTTGACTGTAGGCAAGACACACTTGTCTTTGTACTCCTCCCCTGGTTGCCACCACACACGCTTGACACCATCTGAACCAAATAAGTTTATCTTGGTCTCATCAGACTACAGGACATGGTTCCAGTAATACATGTCCTTAGTCTGCTTGTCTTCAGCAAACTGTTTGCAGGCTTTCTTGTGCATCATCTTTAGAAGTGGCTTCCTTCTGGGACGACAGCCATGCAGACCGATTTGATGCAGTTTGCGGCGTATGGTCTGAGCACTGACAGGCTGACCCCCCACCCCTTCAACCTCTGCAGCAATGCTGGAAGCACTCATACGTCTATTTCCGAAAGCCAACCTCTGGCTATGACGCTAAGTATGTGCACTAAACTTCTTTGGTCGACCATGGTGAGGCTTTGTCTGAGTGGAACCTGTCCTGCTGTGTGGTATTGGCCAGTGTGCTGCAGCTCAGTTTCAGGGTCTTGGCAATCTTCTTATAGCCTAGGCCATCTTTTTGTAGAGCAACAATTCTTTTTTCATATCCTCAGAGAGTTCTTTGCCATGAGATGCCATGTTGAACTTCCAGTGACCAGAATGAGAGAGTGAGAGCGATAATACCAAATTTAACACACCTGCTTCCCATTCACACCTGAAACCTTGTAACACTAACAAGTCACATGACACTGGGGAGAGAAAATGGCTAATTGGGCCCAATTTGGATATTTTCACTTAGGAGTGTACTCACTTTCGCTGCCAGCAGTTTAGACATTAATGGCTGTGTGTTGAGTTATTTTGAGGGGACAGCAAATTTACACTGTTATACAAGCTGTACACTCACTGCTTTACATTGTAGAAAAGTGTCATTTCTGCAGTGTTGTCACATGAAAAGATATAATAAAATATTTACAAAAATGTGAGGGGTGTACTCACTTTTGTGAGATGCTGTATATTTTGTGATTAAATAACAATTTAAAAAAATTAAAATTAAAATTTAAAAAATTAAATAACTAATTGTATATTATATAGTTACATAATTAGTCAGGTTGAAAAAAGACACAAGTCCATCTAGTTCAACCAATAAAAGGGAAAAAATTAAATTAACAATCCCATGTACACAATCCAATACCCACATTTGATCCAGAGGAAGGCGAAAACCCTCAGCAAAGCATGATCCAATTTACTACAGCAGGGGAAAAAATTCCTTCCTGATCCCCCGAGAGACAATATGATATTCCCGGGAGAAACTTTACCTATAAATGTTAGTATCCAGTTATATTATGTACATTTAGGAAAGAATCCAGGTCTTTTTTTAAAGCAATCTACTGAGCTGGTCCGAACCACCTCTGGAGGGAGTCTATTCCACATTTTCACAGCTTTCACCTGTCCGTATTTGGAGATGAAATCTTTTTTCCTCTAGACATAAAGAGTGCCCCCTTAAAGTAAAACAACTCAACACCAAGTTCACTATATGGACCCCTAATGTATTTGAACATGTTGATCATATCCCCCCATAATCCCCCCTTTTCAAGAGTGAATAAATTCAGTTCCTCTAATCTTTCCTCATAGCTGAGCTCCTCCATGCCTCTTATCAGTTTGGTTGCTCTTCTCTGCACTTTCTCCAGTTCCCCGATATCCTTTTTGAGAACTGGTGCCCAAAACTGAACTGCATATTTCAGATGAGCTCTTACTAATGATTTTTACAGGGGCAAAATGATATATTTCTCCCTGGAGTCCATACCTCTCTTAATACAGGAAAGGACTTTGCTCGCTTTGGAAACTGCAGCTTTGCATTGCATGCTATTTGTTTTATTTATTTTTTTCAATTTCTTTATTAAATTTCACTATATCAAATATAATACTTTTATCAACAAAAAATTACATTTTACATTTATTTGACATTATCCCCTCCCCCCCACCCCCCTCTTCCCCCATCCAACTCTTACCCTCTCTCATCATACCTTTTAATTACCTGCCATCTCCTGTTTCTCCCTGCCTCTCCCCTTCCTCTGCTCCCACAACCGATAAGATCCGGGCAAGACCTATTACCATTTGAGCGTTTATGTATTGCATGCTATTATTAAGCGTATGATCTACCAGAACACCCAGATCCTACTCCACCATTGATTCCCCCAGTTGTACTCCCCCTAGTATGTATGATGCATGCATATTCTTAGCCCCCAAGTGCATAACTTTACATTTATCAAAATTGAACCTCATTTGCCACATAGTTGCCCATTGAGGTCGGTTTGTAAGTTGGAGACATCCTGTACGGACGTTATTCCACAGGATAGCTTGGTGTCATCTCAAAACACTGAAATGGTACTTTTAATTCCAAACCCTATATCATTTATAAAGATATTAAAAAAGTAAGGGTCTCAGCACTGAACTTTGCCATTAGCCATTCAGAGTAAGAATTATTAACCACTACTCTCTGAATTCTGTCTTTTAGCCAGTTTTTTTTATCTATTTACAAATTGATCTTTTCAAGCGTGTAGACTTTACCTTACACATGAGCAGTGTATGGCAGGGCAGTTTTTTCCACTGGGCACACTGGGCAGTTGCCCAGGGGCCCCACTTGCCTGGAGGGCCCCAACTAGGGCCGATCATCAGCGCTGCAATCTGCTGCTTAAGTTGACTAACTGCACTGGTTGCTCACTTGCTAGAATTGCCAGCCGCCCGGCGTCTAGCTAGCAACCAGTGATGTCAGTCAGAGGCCGCAGCCGCCCCAGCATTCATAGCGTGCCGCGGCCACCCCTAGCGGCTAGTGTACAAGCACCACCCACCTCTGCCATGTTCATCAGACAGCGTGGAGAGCAAGCAGAGCATATATACATATATATACATATATACACTGCTCAAAAAAAATTAAAATAACACTTTGAAAACACATCAGATCTTAATAGGGGAAAATATCACGCTGGATATACTGATATGGACTGGGTAATGTGTTAGAAAGGAAAAGATGCCACATCATTTGATGAAAATAAAAATTATCACGAATCACCAACCATGTAACCAAACCAATCATCTGTAAGACCTCAACAACAAAGGAAGCAGGTTCAGGATGTCTACTGAGAATGCAAGTTGCCTACAGACATAAAAATTACCATCAAGCCATGTAAGGCTGGTTATAGACATTAGAATCATTCTGAGTCAACTCCCCATCCTCAATCCCTCCACACTACAGGTCATGACTTGGCCAAGGGGAAAGAAGCACATACAAGGTTTAAAACTAAGCAAAAGGGAAGGACTGGATCAATATGTTATGGCATGATGTAGACTGTATATCAATGATCACTTATAGTAATCTCATAGACAAGCCCTACACACTCTTCTCGCTCATTGCACAGTCAACACATCAAGGACCAAGTGGCATCGAGTTAAGCCACCTTACGTCTAGAGCAGCGTTTCTCAACCTTTTCAACACAGAGGAACCCTTGAAATAGTTCAGCGGTCTCAGGGAACCCCTGCTAAGAATTAGAAATCTACAACTCATGATACATTAGTGTGATGGTCAGTGGGAAGAATGGTCCTTACACTTGTGGACATTGGGAAGAATTACGTCCTTACAGATAATAAAAAGATCAATGGTGTCAGTGGGAACTTATCTGAGAGGCAGAAATTGCCCAATGCTGAAGGAACCCCTAGCAACCTCTGGAGGAACCCTAGGGTTCCCCGGAAACCCTGGTTGAGAGCCACTGGTCTAGAGGCATCCTCCAATAAATGTCTTCCTTCTCTTTACTCTCTGCATCTTTCCTGCCTTGTTAACACACCCTTCCATTTCCTCCACTAATCCTATTCTCCCTATGAAGGAATCCACCCACGCGATCTCTCTCATTGCCAAATGCATTCTGCTGTGTGATATAATCCATTAATCATTTCCTGCTTCTAGTTTCTATGTTTAGCTGCGCATATGAATTAAGATGTCAGTCTGGATCTTGTGTTATATTTAGACATTGTTATGTTCTATGCAGTGACAAATCACTCTATGAATCAAAGCATACTTTCTAGTACGGCGGGAACTGGCAGCATCGATAGACAGCTGCACCACCAAAAACGGATGTTGTTGTTTTAAAGTGGATTAAAGTGAAAAAAAAAAATCAGTTTTTATATTGTTTAGTAAAGCAAATGTCAAAATCACATTTCTAATTTAAAAAGTACCTCATTTTTTTCCCATAGATTAAAATGGTGCTCAGAGCTCCATGATCACTTAAGGAAGGATGACATGGTCTCTGGCTACCAGGTTCTTTGTAGTTGTTTCACATCAACAGAGACTGCAGAGCATCTGTTGTTCTCAATTAGACAGACTTGATTGGTGACATTAGAGGGAAGCAGAACATGTTTAATGAGTACTTGGCTTCCCCTAGTTACATATATAATTACAATCTAAGCTTATTAAAGAAATGAGATTCATATTTGAGAAGAAGTAGAGTGGGACTTTACATGTACCTCAGTGGAGAGTAAATAATAATTTATAACACAATTTTCTAAAAAATTATTGAAAAACTTTATTTGCCATCCATGTATGGAAACTTTTTAAAACATATTACCGTCTGAGAAAGAGTACAGTTTACTGTTTCTTTAGTCCAGGGTGTGCGGGTCCTGGTATAAGATGTTGAGGATATGGTCTACGCGGTTTGCGGGAAACCCCGCTTCGTCAGGGCCTTTAAAGCAGCACAGAAAACATGTAAGTATTAGGAGTGTCTTAAAGATACAGAATTAGCTACATTATAATAAAAATGTTAGGTAAAACATTGATATTTCGTATGCAACATACAATAAATAAAATGCAAGTACATCAACATAAAACTTTGACAAAAATGTAGTTACAGATCATACTATTTCATGTGCAGCAGTGTCTCACAAACACAAGAGTAATATCAATGTTTTACCTAACTTTTTTTATAATGTAGCTAATTCTATATCTTTAAGACACTCCTAATACTTACATGTTTTCTGTGCTGCTTTAAAGAGGAAGTAAACCCTAATGGATTTACTTCCTCTTTGTTTCCCTGCAAAGGTAAAGCATAATGGGCTACTGCATCGCATAGTAGCCCATTATGTGTCACTTACCTGACACAGGAGCCTGCGATGTCACCGCTGTCCCCTCTGCTACGGAGCGTCCATCTTCTTTCTGGGTATCGTGGCTCCGGCGCTGTGACTGGCCGGAGCCGCGATGACATCACTCCCGCGCATGCGCACGGGAGCCACCACTAACAGCATATCGCCGTTAGCAGCGGCATGCTCAATGAATGAATGAATGATTTATAAAGCGCTGCAAATGCGAACTGAATCGCCTCAAGGCACTAATGCGTTTTGTGTCTGAGCAGCTTCTTAGAAGAGGATGGTTTTTAGTTTTTTCCTGAAGGCCACCTCAGTGCGCCTACGCGCCGCTGTCTACGGCACATGCGCCGTAGACAGCGGTGCCTGTCTTTTTGCAAATATCTCCTAAACCGTGTAGGTTTAGGAGATATTTCTTGGACCTACAGGTAAGCCTTAATCTAGGCTTACCTGTAGGTTAAAGTGGTCTGTAAGGGTTTACAACCACTTTAAAGGCCCCGAGGAAGCGGGGTTTTCCGCGAAACGCGTAGGCCATATCCTTGACATCTTATACCAGGACCTGCACACCCTGGACTAAAGAAACAGTAAACTGTACTCTTTCTCAGACTGTAATATGTTTTAAAAAGTTTCCATCCATGGATGGCAAATAAAGTTTTTCTATAATTTAAAAAAAAAATGTGTTATAAATTATTATTTACACTCCACTGAGGCACATGTAAAGTCCCACTGTACTTCTTCTCGAATTTGAATCTTGTATCTACTAGGGACGGTGCCTTGTGGAGTTATAATTACTCCACGTCTACTCCCACCCCAATATATTATTAAAGAAACTGTTTTAAAATATTGAAACAATTTAATATTGTATTTAGCTGATATTATTATGTGTATCTCTAAAAAGACTAGGTTTTCTTGGAGGCGAGCCCACCAAATACCAATATTTTAATTGGTGGACATGTACTGAGATATTGACGGTTTGAAAGAACTATAGACTGCATTTAAATTTATGTGTTGAAGTAATGCATGTTACTATGTGTGTTGTGGTGTGCTGCATTGTAAAAAAGAAGTGGAGCAGGTGTGTTTTTACATGTGTTTCGTGCATTGTTAGCCATCAGAAGAAGCAAATAGCAGAGGCCGGAATGTGATGGGGAAGTCCACAGATCTATCTGGTATTTGCTTATCTGAGTCTATTTAAGCACAGTTATATGTAGAGCTACCCCGGTAAGGGCCGCTGGTGAATGTGGTCATCTCCCACCCTGCACAGCCAGGCACACAGATTTCCAGTCACACAGAGACAAGGAGCAGTCCATGCAGCTTTGTTTTTTTTTTTATTAGGGGAATTGAACTTGGATGGGGAAATGGGATGTCCATTTGATCAATGAAACTCTGTAGGGACTTGAACTATATACACTCCAGTATTTACATTATCTCCTCTTCTACCTCCAGGAAACACTTGCAGACTATCACTCCCAGGACCAGCTAGCACAGAGTTCAGACTCCACACAATCTCAGCTGGGTCTGGTTGAATGTCTTTTGAAGGCAGGGACCGCTGGCCCCTATGGTGTAGCAAAAATGGAAGTCTTGGTGCTAGCTGTCCTGTCTGTGGCCACTGCTCCCAGTACCGTCTTTTCAGGCACTGCCAGCCATCCTGGCTGCAGCTGCCCCTTTCCACTGCCCATGCCACCACAGTCCTCCTGACGGGCTCTGCACCCATCCCAGACCTCTCAGACGTGTCTCCCAGTCCTCCTGACTATGTGCCACTCACCAGCCCTCTTGGCTGTTCTTGTTCCCCCTGGAGACTTGTCTGGCAGCAGGGGCATTGCTAGGTGGCAAAAAGACCAGGGGCTTCATCACAAAGTCCAAGAACCAGGGGGCCTTGTATGTTGCGCAGCTTTTTTTTTTTTTTTGGGCTGGGCGGTGGGGTTGTGTGACTTACCAGTACACTGACCTACCTGACCTAAATACACTGACCTGCCTGACCTACATACACTGACCTACATGACCTACATACACTGACCTACCTGACCTACATACACTGACCTACATGACCTACATACACTGACCTACCTGACCTACATACACTGACCTACATATACTGACCTACCTGACCTACATACACTGACCTACCTGACCTACATACACTGACCTACATGACCTACATACACTGACCTACATGACCTACATACACTGACCTACCTGACCTACATACACTGACCTACCTGACCTACATACACTGACCTACATACACTGACCTACCTGACCTACATACACTTACCACTGACCTGCCTGACTTACATACACTGACCTACCTGACCTACATACACTGACCTACCTGACCTACATACACTGACCTACATACACTGACCTACCTGACCTACATACACTGACCACTGACCTGCCTGACTTACATACACTGACCTACCTGACCTACATACACTGACCTACATGACCTACATACACTGACCTACATACACTGACCTACATGACCTACATACACTGACCTACCTGACCTACATACACTGACCTACCTGACCTACATACATTGACCTACCTGACCTACATACACTGACCTACATACACTGACCTGCCTGACCTACATACACTGACCACTGACCTGCCTGACTTACGTACACTGACCTACCTAACCTACATACACTCACTGACCTACATACACTGACCTACCTGACCCACATACACTGACCTGCCTGACCTACATACACTGACCTACCTGACTTACGTACACTGACCTACCTAACCTACATACACTCACTGACCTACATACACTGACCTACCTGACCCACATACACTGACCTGCCTGACCTACATACACTGACCTGCCTGACCTACATACACTGACCTGCCTGACTTACATACACTGACCTACATGACCTACATACACTGACCTGCCTGACTTACATACACTGACCTACATGACCTACATACACTGACCTGCATGACCTACATACACTGACCACTGACCTTCCTGACCTACATACACTGACCACTGACATGCCTGGCCTACATACACTGATCTGCCAGACCTACATACACTGACCAGTGACCTGCCTGACCTACACACACTGACCTCCATACACTGACTATGATATACACACACACACTGTCTGACCTACCTCAGCTCAGCCGTGGTGTGCGGTCACAGCAGGCAGTCAGTCAGTCACTCGTCAGAGAGGAGCCGAGCCGAGGAGGAGAGGAGAGCCGCCCGCCCGAATGGGGAGCAGGGATGGAAGTCACATCACTCACACGTCCTGCGGTCCTGGCATTGGCACTGCAGGCTCCAGAAGGCGGGACCTGCTAGGGCACTCGGCCGCACTCGGCCACTTTCGGCTGCACTTTGCCACTTTCGGACACTTTCGGCCGCACTCGCGATCAGATCAGTCCCGGCACTCGGGGCTAACAATGGAATGCAGCATTCAATAGACTCTGAGCTTTTTGGGGTCACATTCGGGGCTTCAGCCCCCCTTGCCACCCCCTCCCGACGCCCCTGCCTGGCAGTGTTCTCCCGATGTCTCCTGGCCAGGACACCTCTGTGTGTTTTGAGAAGGTTCTGTCCACACCCTAGCCCAGGCCCAAGGCAGCCCCCCCCTGACTGGGGAGCTCCCTCAAAGGCCACAAAAGCTTAACACTCCATCTCCAACTTCCACCTAAACTCTCTTCCTCGGCTGGGCTGACCTAGAGTATTTGGGGGGGTCTGCCAACCCAAGTTGGGAATTGGTCAGGGCCCTCAGAATAGTCCAGGCAGCTTCACCTTACTTCCCCTCCCATTCTTCTAGAAGGTTCCAGTACATTCTAGACGTAGGGGGGAGGTCTCAGTGATGCTGCCTGTAAGTCATCCAGCTCTTCCTAGATCTCTGCCCAATCCAGGAAAAAACACAGACAGACAGGCTTGGCGGGCAGCATAAATTTTCCTGCACTAACACAAAAAAAACTATCTACATTTCCAGCACACTAGAGGGTGCTACATATATATTGGGAAGAAGCGTGTAGTTGAGAAGCAAATTAGGCCGTCATCCCAGATATAATGGAAAGAAAGAGGAACAACCCCCTAACAGGACTTTAACTGCTTGCCGACCACCCGCCGCAGTTTTACTGCGGCAGAATGGCACGGGCAGGCCATTACGTTATGTTACGTCGCTTCCTTAGGCGGCCACTAGGGGCGCGTGTGTCCGCTGCTCATCCCCGGAGCTGATGCGAGTGGTCTCGATGATCGCTCGTATGTAAACACAGAGATCCCGGTTCTCTGAGGGGAGAAGTGACAGATCGTCTGTTCATACAAACTATGAACAGCGAACTGTCATCTCCCCTAGTCAGTCCCATCCCCCCTTCAGTTAGAACACACTTGAGGGAACACAGTTAACCCCTTGATTGCCAGTGACATTTTTACAGTAATCAATGCATTTTTATAGCACTGATCGCTGTATTAAAGCCAATGGTCCCAAAAATGTGTCAACATTTGTCAGCCATTGGCTCCTGCTGCTGTCAATCAAAGTCGGTGAGCCAATAAGAGAGAGAGGGGGCGGGAGGGGCCACGGCTCCGTGTCTGAATGAACACACAGAGCTCGGCTCGAGTGCCCCCACAATCAGCTGCATGCTGTGGGGGCGTTCAATAGGAGGGAGGGGACAGGAGCGCCGGCAAAGGACCCGAGAAGAGAAGTAACTGGGCTGCTCTGTGCGAAACCACTACACAGAACAGGTAAATATAGCATGTTTATTACTTTTAAACAAAAAAAAACGAGACTTTAGTATCCCTTTAAAGCAGAGGTCCGCCCACCGCTGCAAAAATGAAAAGCCAGCAGCTGCACATACTGCAGCTGTTGACTTTTAATAATCGAGCACTTACCTGTCCTGGAGTCCAGAGATGTCAGCACCACAGCTGATGTTTCCATCAGCTGTTGGGTGCATGCCACCTCATTGCAAGTAAGGGAACTGGCAGTGTAGCCATTCGGCTTCACGCCGGGAACCCTACTGCGCATGTGCGAGGCTCCGCTCCTCTCTCCTACTGGCCCAGAGACAGGGAGAGGAGGAGGGAGCCCCAGCCGTGACGTCAATACCCACAGCTGAGGCTCCCGGAAGTGGGGAAAGCATACCTGTGAAAGAAAGGTATGCTGCCCCCCCCCCCCAAAAGGTGCCAAATGTGGCACCGGAGGGGGGTGGAGTACAATGAGCGGAAGTTCCACTTTTGGGTGGAACTCCACTTTAACTGTGTGCCTAGCCAGTGTTTTTGTGTACCGTGTGAGGTGCTTTTACTAGGGAAAGCAATGGATTTTATCCCATGCTTTGCAGGACCACAAAATCTACCCCTTCCCCCCTGTCAGAATATATACATGATTCTGCATGATTCTGCACAGGAGGACCACCTTGTAGCTGTATAGCTGTGCTATGGGGGTGAAATGGAAGTGGATATCTAGAATCCTTCCTCACTCGACACATGTCTGTTCATATGTATCCATTGCACATAAATATCTTGTATTTACCACTACAAATCCAGCTTTTCTAGAGCCTGATTTACTGTTGTGCTGTGAACAGCCTGAATAGACTTTGTTTTGAATAGGGTTGAACAGTAAGAGATCAGTCTACATGTGCATACCTTCCAACATTTTGAGATGGGAATGAGGGACACCTGCTAATAAATGTATGTAGGCATAGGACACACCCCCTGCCACACCCCCATTAAGGAGAATTAACCAAAAAAAGGTTAACTAAATCCACAAGGACATTTTTTTTACCACTACTATTCCTTTATATTGGCTTTTAAAATGTACAAATGCAGCAATTTAAAAATTGGATGAAAGGTTTAACACTGGGAAAGATAAAAAGTGCATTTTGTATACAACTATATGGATCAGAAGAAAATGAGGGACAAATGAGGAGGAAAGAGGGACAGAGGGACATTGCTCCAAATCAGGGACAGTCCCTCGAAATCAGGGACAGTTGGGAGCTATGCATGTGCATACAGCTGAAGAGGCGGGACATGGTGCGCTCGAATTTTCAGTCTGCCAAAGAAGTTGACAAGTGCATAGGCAGTGCTGTTTTTTTTTTTTTTTTATTAGCAAGCCCAGTATGCCATGCAAAGACAATTTTATAGAGACCACTGGAGAGAGGAGGGACGGAATCCCAGATGCCGCACATCCATGCGTGTGGTGTGATGGTGGAAGAGACAACCTCAGCCTGGGCTCCTGCCATGCCACACCCCCAATGCTTTTAACTCCGCCCCTCCCCGAAGCTTAATCATATTATAGAGACACCATGTTTATGTGTAGCATAAAAATGAAATAAATTTATAATAATCAGTAGTTTATTAACTTCTAAGTATTAAAAAAAATGCTTGGATGCTCAGGTGTGCAACACAACTGCATCTATATTGCAGTTGTATGCCTAACGATTTTTATCACACGATATTATCAGCTGTTCCTGAGGAATTTTCAGACTGGTCACATGGTGCCAGTTCTACCGCATTCTCTGCTTTAGTTTATACATACATTACAAGTGGAAAGGCCAGTGAGCAGGAGCTGATAGATGGATGGTCTTCCTCTAGAAAGTTGGCCACAGTCCTGAGCACGGTTCCTCTTTCTCTGGCTGCTGTGTTCGGGGAATTTCTCAAAGTGTGCACTTCTGTCTTGAACAAACAAACTTAACATGATGCCACATGACTTCTGTCAGCATTTAAAAAAAAAAAAATAGGATTTCATCTTTCCTGAATGTCCCAATTTACCAAGATTTTTCAAATATTAGCCAATAGCTGACATTGACTGTTATTTATTGGACTCACCAAAAATGTTTACATGAGCCGATGCCGGACAGTGATATACTGTATATACAGTCTGCAGCTAGACGAATTCCATTATAGGTCATTTGTATCTAAAATTAGCATATAGCATTAACCCAGGATCATTTTAGCAACACCCCAACCCCCTTAAAAATGAATAATATTCTAATTGAACCCTCTACACAAGTGGTGGTCAGCCTACAAGGTACACGGGGCCTCAAGTGCTGAAACTGACATCACTGACACCTGCTACAGCAGAGACTGCAGATATGCAGTCTAGGAGGATCTGGGAAATTTTATGCCGTGAACACACGAGCGGACTTTTTGGACAGCAAAGGTCCGACGGAACGAATCCGCCGGAAGATTCGATCATGTGTGGGCTTCATCGGACCTTTGCTGTCGAAAAATCAGATGGACTTTAGAATTAGAACATGTTTCAGATCTTTCCGACGGACTTGAGTCCAGTCGAAAAATCCGTTCATCTGTATACTAGTCCGACAGACAAAAAACAATGCAAGGGCAGCTATTGGCTACTGGCTATGAACTTCCTTATTCTAGTCCTTTCGTACGTCATCACGTTCCCATTGGACTTTCGAACGGACTTTGAGTCCGGTCGTTCGAAAGTCCGCAGTAACTCAGTCGAAAGTCCGTCGGAAAGACCGTCAGACCTTTGATGCTGAAAATCCGCTCGTGTGTACGCGGCATTAGACTTGCTTGTGTGTTTAGTCAAATGAAGGGAAACTTCAAACACGCTGAATAGCTTTGGCAAAACAGCTCCCACACAGAGAGGCTTCCCTCGATGGTCACCCAATGGTAGCTTAAACCATCAATATAAAAAAGAGCAGCAGACCAAAACCAGATAAAAGTGTCCGAGATAATTCTGATTGTTGCTAAAAAAAAAAAAAGTAAAAAAAAAAAAAAAACAGTCAACGCATTTCAGGGGCAACACCACTCCCCCTTTATCAAGGTTCAACAAAGGATAAAACTAGTATGGACTCTCCTCATGGAGTAACAACTTGACAGTTATCGCTGCTGAAGACTGAACACCTTCTAGAGACCCCACTGCAGGTTCGCCAGAGAAGATAGTCAAAATTGACGGAGACTGCTGAATGTGCCTCAGGTGCTGAATGAAATTCCCTATGGACTATACCTGTAACTACTGGATTGAGGCCTCGTGAGCAAAATGTAATTAGTGATTCCTGAGAAGGTCTAGGGCTGAAGAAGTACTGAGATCCTGAGAGTGTATAGAGCCAGGGAGTGAAGTCAGAGCCTCAGCTTGCCGTTCCTGCAAGCCTTAACCATGGGCCCCAGTCCAGGAACTGGCTTAAAAACCTTGCACCAGAGGGGCTCCTTAAAAACGTACTCCAGTCTGTAAAAAAAATAAAATAATAAAAAATTAATATTCAGCAGCTACTACTACTGTAGCTGTAGACTTTGAATATAAGGATACTTACCTGTCCAGGGATCTTACCTGTCCAGGGATCCCATGATGTTGGCACCCTGAGCCGATTTGTGAATTATAAGTAAGGGAAAGTAAGGTTTCCCACTTTTTGAATCATCCGCCCTCTTCTGGGACCTGTGTGTGTCCCAGAAGGCAGTGGGGGAAAGATGAGGGTCCGGAAATGTCGTAGATCGCCAATTGGCGATCTTACCCAGAAGTGGGAGCGGATACCTGTCAAAACCACGTACCTGCTCCCCCCTCCCCCCAAAAAGTGCCAAATGTGGCAGTGGAGGGGGGGGTGCAAACCTGTGGGTACCCACAGGTTCCTTTTAAAGTGTATTCAAATGAAAAATGTTATATATTTTCGTTTTTGGATAGCGTGGGGAAGGATTAAAATCTCTCTCTAGAGACTGCAGGGAAGTCACTTTGATAAGGACAACCCCTTGTTAGGACTTTTATTTTTGCAGTTCAGACCCTATTCTAAATGCATAACAAACTATTTATATTGTGGTCTGCAACTGCTCCTGTCATATCACATAACAGCTTGACTTAAAAAAGTTAACAAAAAATTATATAAAAAAAAAAAAAATTACTATAAAATTATAAAAATCACTTTATTGAACCTGAAGAATATCTAAAGCCAAAACTTGGCAAGATTGGTAAGAACCCTTGTCAGGTTTTATTGCTGTCTGTATCACCACTGGGGACATTCTCTTTCTGTATTTGTCCTGGTGATTGTTGTAACTGGAATGGCAACTGATAGGAAATCCAAAATTGTACAGTTGTTACTAGAATAGGAGCAGAGGGGACATTTGCCAATGGGGGGGTACCTGCTATGGAGATTGAAGATCAGCTTGGGTTCAGTCCAAACAAAGGGATGGGGGTGCTTGTGACATCATTGTCCTAAAATGCCACATGGCTATATTAGGTCAATGGCATTAACCTAATATAGACCAAACTCAAGCTTGTCCCTAATGAAGGGAAAGATAGAGAAATACAGGTTCACCAGTTCACAGAAAGTATGTTGGGGAACTAGATATAGTGCAGAGAAAGGAAGCAAAACCGATAAGAGGAGGCATGAAGGAGCTCAGCTACAAGAAAAGATGAACTTGTATATATACATAAATTATCAATATAGTAAACTTTGTACAAAGTTATTTAATTTAGGCCATTTGCAAAGGACAAGGGGGTATTCTTTTCATCTACAGGAAAAAAGATAAGTTTTTTTCACAGAAAGAGCTGTGAAAATGTATAATAGCGTGCCTTGGGAACAAAAGGCTGCCTGGCATCTACACTATATCACTGAAAGAATTGTGACACCTGCCTTTACACACACACATAAACTTTAATGGCATCCCAGTCTTAGTCCATAGGGTTCAATATTGAGTTGGCCCACACTTTGCATCTAAAACAGCTTCAACTCTTCTAGGAAGGCTGTCCACAAGGTTTAGAAGTGTGTCTATGGGAATGTTTGACCATTTTTCCAGAAGCACATTTGTGAGGTCAGGCGCTGATGTTGAACGAGAAGGTCTGGCTCACAGTCTCCTCTCTAATTCTTTGCAAAGGTGTTCTATCTGGTTGAGGTCAGTAGACTTGTGCACAATGGAAAATTTTGTTTAGTTTCGTTTCCTTGTCATTCGTAAAATACATAATTTCGTTCTGTTATACTCATTATGTTACGTTAATACGTTTTCAGATAATTTGTTATTTCTGTAGAGTGTCAATATTCCTTATACTGAATCTCGAATCATGTTGAATTCATTTGTTGTATGCGCTATAATTTCGTTTGTATTCGTTGAAATTCGATATTTATGTATGTATATATATTCGTGATAATGATTTGTAGTTTGGAAAGTCGTTTGTTTATTGAATCTTTTAACACACACAATGACAATATCTCTTCTTCTCTGCTCAAATACAATACAACACTCTTCTCACTCAGTTCTCAGGAATGCACTTTGCCACTAATCCAACCTCCAGCACAAAATTAATCAGCTGATTGGACTGTAAGATTTACTTTGAGTTGACCTTTTGTTTCATTAGATCTTTAACAAATTACCGAATCATGTCAAATTTATTCGTTATATCCGCTATAATATCTTTCGTATTAGTTGAAATTCATTATGTTTTTATTCGGACAAAAGAAGGGGGCGGAGGGAGCAGTGTGGAGCAAAGCCTGAAGCAACAAAGGAGCTTTTGTTACTTATTTTTACATGAAAAACGAGTGACCATTTGCCACGCAGAGGATTCCTATTACAGAGGTCCATGAGTGTCATTGTTACGGTCCACACCTGAGGCTGGGGTCACACAGCCACATGCCTGCTTGATCTCCCGAAAAGAGATCTAAGGAGTCGGTAAGGGGCCATCTTTTTACATAGGTGGAGGAGCTTTTCTGTCATCACTGAATCCCGGGTGATCTAGCCATATGCCATACACCATTCGGATGCTCACCACTCTCTCCCTGGCATAAATCTTGTACTTATATGAACTGTACACTTTTGTGCACTCTGCACTTTGGACTTTATGTTGCTCATTAGCATTTTTTTGTTTACAATTATGTGGGTCATGTTATCACTGTTGTATTTTACGTACAGGAATTTATAATATAGTTTATCCTTCAGGATGTACTCACTATTTCATTGGTTTTATGTCACTCATTGCAGTGCAGCCTTTTAATTTTGATTTGTACAACAAATGGATGTGTCTCACATTTATGGTTGCAGCTTGTTCACATATATTGTTTACTTTGGGGATAGCGCAGTAATTTTTTTCAGCCTATAATTCGGAAGCATTCGAATGTGCGAAAGATGCAAAATTCAGTTGAATTTCGATTTGTTACGAAACAAATTGCACAAGCCTAGAGGTCATGACTGTGCAGGCCAGTCCAGTTCCTCCACCCCAAACTCACTCATCCTTTATGGACCTTGCTTTGTGCAGTGGTCCCAATCATTTGGTGGAGGGGTGATTATGGTGGTGTGGGGTTGTTTTTCAGGGGTTGGACTTGGCCCCTTAGTTCCAGTGAAGTGAACTCTTAAGGCGTCAGCATACCAAGACATTTTGGACAATTTCATGCTCCCAACTTTGTGGGAACAGTTTGGGGATGGCCCCTTCCTGTTCCAACATGACTGCGCACCAGTGCACAAAGCAAGGTCCATAAAGACATGGATGAGTGAGTTTGAGGTGGAGGAACTTAATTGGCCTGACCTAAACCCAAAAGAACACCATTGGGATGAATTAGAGCTGACCTTTGTGGTGTGTTTCTTGGCCTTCATCAAGTTGTTTGTGCACTAAGGTTCTCTAACAAACCTCTGAGGGCTTCACAGAACAGCTATATTTATATTGAGATTAAATTACACACAGGTGGACCCTATTTACTAATTAGGTGACTTCTGAAGGCAATTGGTTCCACTAGATTTTAGTTAGGGGTGTCAGAGTAAGGCTGGGTTCACACTATCTTCTCATGCTGCTCACAGCAGGGGCTTGGTGCGTCACCATTTCAGGTCTGATTTCAGCTCGAATTTTTGTCTGAATTGGACCAAAAGACGCACAGGACCCCTGTGCAAATTCGCACTGGAGCCGCAGCGGAGATATGTGAACCGGCTCCATAGAGAGCCGGCCAAAATCTCCTGCTATTGCGAATTAGATGCAAGGAGTCCGCATTCAATTCGCAATAGTGTGAACCCAGCCTAAATGGGGCTGAATACAAATGCACGCCACACTTTTCGCATATTTATTTGTAACAAAATTTGAAAACCGTTTATCATTTTCCTTCCACTTCACAATTATGTGCCACTTTGTGTTGGTCTATCACATAAAATCCCAATAAAATACATTTACATTTTTGGTTGTAACTTGACAAAATGTGGAGAATTTCAAGGGGTATGAATACTTTTTCAAGGCACTGTATGCCTCAAACATAGATAGTGTGGGTGCTTTACGCAACCCCTGGTGCACAACCGCATACAGCCGCCTCTTCCCATGCATCTCAATAGGCTTCTGTATGTGGTGGTAGCAGATCCCGAGAATTATATTACACAGGCTCTGCATACTGTACGACCCCTGTATGGTTGTATGTAGAAAGTCTAAAAGTGGCCACATATGTACGAATATGATAGTTATGGGGGCCATGTATCGAACAATTTTATATATGGAACGCACACCCCAATAAGGGCCCACTGGTTTGCCCCAGATTCTTTTCCTAGATTAGGGTAGTAACAGCCAGGCACATGGCAACAATCAATCTTCTGGCTCAATGAACAGTCTAGGGGTTACCTTTTTGGAATTTATTGCTGATTAACAGGGCATAGGGAGCTGTGGGATACTCCATGAACGCTGAGCAATAAATTGATCACACTCTTCACTGTAATACTACTTCTCAGTACAGTTCCTCCAGCAAAGGCCAAACAAAATGGACAACTTCGAGGTGCCTTCAGTAATGTCGGGTAAACACTAGTATTGATATGCTAGGGATATCAGCAGCAACAGTCACTAGGATCACTCACTCAGGTCTGTACTCGTAATGTCCCTCTATTGCTCCCTCCAATTTCTTTCAGACAATTCCTCAGTGAGTCTTCCAAACGGATCCTCGGTTAAATCCCTCGCTTAGCTTCAGAGGTTTTTTTTTGTTTTTTTGGGACCTTGATGAGCACAAGTAGAATCTTAAGTTGGGCTGCCCAGAAGGGCAGCAGCCCTTCAGTCTGGAAACTTCTCCTCCTGGCCAAGACTGCTCCTGTTTATTTATGTGCTCTTCAACCACCTACTGGGCATACCTCCCTAGGGATTGGCTGAAACCCATAAAAATTCAGGCTACTCATTTAACCCACTCCCCTCCTATATTCCTGAGCCTTCTAGGAGGCAAGAAGAAGCAATCAAGTCTGCCGTCTGTGAGACTCCAGTCGGTCCAAACAATCAGCAGCTGCTTCACTGATTACAGAAGAGCAAAAAGACTTGCACCTCATTCACATTGGAGCGACTTGTCATGCAATTTGACAGGTCAAATCGCATGGCAAGTCACATCCTATTGTCGGCAATGGCACTGTTCAAATCGGTGCTGCATTAATTTGAAAAAGTAGCACATGCACTACTTTTGGTGACTTGAATAGACATCTGTGCATGAAACCGCACAGATATTTTCAAAGTCGCACCTGTAGTTTCACTGACATGTGGCTTTGAAATTGTGCAATTTCAGATTAAGTTGCACAATTTCAAAACTGCTGTCAATGTGAATAGGGCTAAATTTACTTAGCAGCCTCTCTAGGAGGGTGCTACATATAGGATCGTATTGTCGATGGATTTACTCTTCAGGAGAAAAATAGGATCAGAAGATCAAAAATATCCTTCCATGTGCCTTCCATACTCTTAATGATCACATCGATCTATCTACTTTCCTACGATTAGATTTTCCACCCAGACTGACCAGACTAATTTTGAGGTAAATCAAGTGGTTTTGCTCAAAAGCGATTGATGACACGGTATGTCTTTTTTCAGTGATTCATAGATTTGATCAAATTGTCAGATTCTTTGAACAAGTGTTTGATCAAAATGTTACATGCATGGCCACCATCATTCAGTGTATAATATTACATTATTAAAGGGGTTGTAAAGGTAAACATTTTTTCACCTTAATGCATTCTATGCATTAAGGTGAAAAAACTACTGACAATACCGCCGCCCCCAGCCCCCCCGTTTTACTTACCTGACCCCTCGAAAAACAGCTGCTCGCTCCCGACATCTATTCCTCCGCTCAGGCTGGCCGCTGATTGGCTACAGTGGATGGATTGGAAGCAGCGCAGCCATTGGCTCGCGCTGCTGTCAATCACATCCAATGACGCGGCGCGCTGGGCGGCGGGGCAGAGTGATACAGTGAGCGGCTATAGCCGCCGGCTGTATCACGGGAGCGCGCCCGCAATAACTAACCACCATGCGAGGGAGCTCGCATTAAGGTGGTTAGTTCTTGCGGGGAGGAGCTGAAACAGCCGCCGAGGGACCCCAGAAGACCAGGTTCGGGGCCACTCTGTGCAGAATGAGCTGCACAGTGAAGGTAAGTATAACATGTTTGTTATTTTTAAAAAAAAAAAAATTTACCTTTACAACCCCTTTAAATCTGCCAGTATTGCCTATCCTAAAGTGTATCTACAGCAGGAGAAGGAAACTCCATAGAGTTGGAGATCTACTTTAAAATGAAGGAAAAAAACAAAGACTACAGGGAAGAAGCTTATTTTTTAAAGGAGACGTGGCCAAATTAGGGTTGATGTGAAATGTAAAAATAGGGTGATATCATGCATGTAACATCCCCTCCTGCATAGGTGATTAAAGGGAAGCCCCACAAACATCCTCTCTTGCATTACTGATCAGAGAGGGGGCCCCAGTAACATCCCCTTTTACTTTGCCAATCTTTAGGGAGACCCAGTAACCCCTCCTCTTACACTAGTGATTAGTGGGGAGCCCCAGTAACACCTCCTTTTTACATTGGGGATCAGTGGGAAGCCCCAGTAACACCTCCTCTTACAATGGTGATCAGTGGGAAGCCCCAGTAACACCTCCTCTTACATTGGTGATCAGTGGGAATCCCCAGTAACACCTCCTCTTACATTGGTGATCAGTGGGAATCCCCAGTAACACCTCCTCTTACATTGGTGATCAGTGGGAATCCCCAGTAACACCTCCTCTTACATTGGTGATCAGTGGGAAGCCCCAGTAACACCTCCTCTTACATTGGTGATCAGTGGGAAGCCACAGTAACACCTGCTTTTACATTGGTGATCAGTGAGAAGCCCCGGTAACATCTCCACTTACATTGGTGATCAGTGGAAAGCCACAGTAACACCTGCTTTTACATTGGTGATCAGTGAGAAGCCCTGGTAACATCTCCTCTTACATTGGTGATCAGTGGGAAGCCCCAGTAACACCTCCTCTTACATTGGTGATCAGTGGGAAGCCCCAGT
The DNA here is from genome assembly GCF_042186555.1 of Aquarana catesbeiana. NCBI lineage: Eukaryota > Metazoa > Chordata > Amphibia > Anura > Ranidae > Aquarana > Aquarana catesbeiana. Next base: position 50,047,741 of record NC_133332.1, on the reverse strand, counting down.
AACACCTCCTCTTACATTGGTGATTAGTGGGGAGCCCCAGTCAGGGCCGGTGCTCCTGCTAGGCGAACTAGGCAGCCACCTAGGGAGCACTGCCGCCTAGGGAGTGGAGGGACAATCATGGAGGGTTTTCACAAGGAAACAGAGAACATCCAACGCAATGGAGAACAAAACGGGGCACCAGAGGGGGGCGGCGCGCCAGGAAAAAGAAAGCGGTCATAGAAAATAAAGGTATTTTTAATTTAAGTAAGGCGACTTTTACAGAAGCCGAAAAAGCTGTCCTAGAAAAAGGTCTGAAATTCGCACCCCCAAAGAAATTGAACAAATTTTCCACATTTATTGGTATACATAAATACGTGCGGAAATTAAATGTTCAAAGATACATTGTTTCAAATCCGAGCAGATTTTCTCACTCGCAAATAACTACACATACTGTGCATTTGGGGTTGAGTAATCCATCGTTATTCAAGCCCCCAGTTCCCACAGCACCTTCAATTAAGGTATTTAGAAATTTGGTATTGAAGGACCTCAAAGATCTCCCACATAAAAGAACACACAATGATCCTAGGTTGAGAATAGGATTAAAATCTTTATGCGAACGGAAAGATCTTATCATCCGTCCCGCAGATAAAGGAGGTGGGGTGGTCATTCTCGATAAGAGTGACTACCATGATGAGATGACCAGGATCCTGAGTGATTCTGAGACATATCGCCGCCTCCCAAAAAATCCTACCTCAGAATACAAGAAGATACTAATTGATCTTGTGGACATCGGTTCCCAGTTAGGTATTCTGGATAAAAAAGAAAAAAAATATTTGGTTCCAGTCGCACCACGAATTCCTATAATGTATTACCTGCCAAAGGTACATAAAAATGCGACACATCCTCCAGGGCGCCCGATCATTAGTGGCATCAATTCCATAACATCACGGATAGGGAAATACATAGATTTTTTCCTCCAACCTATAGTTCAAGCCACCCCTTCTTTTTTGAAGGATACTAGGGATACCATAGTAAAATCATAGTAAAATTACAACAGATTACGGATAGTAACAATTTGATATTGGTCACCGCTGACGTTACGTCCCTGTATACTTGTATACCCCAGAATTTAGGCTTGGGAGCCGTAGAACTGTTTCTTTCAAGAGACAGGACTATTCCCCGAACACAAAAAAGATTTATAATGGACTTATTAAAGTTTGCCACAAGTTCAAATTATTTTTGGTATGATAACCATTTTTATCTGCAGACAAGGGGAGTGGCTATGGGGGCTAAATTTGCCCCCAGCCTGGCAAACATGTTTATGGCCAAATGGGAGGAGGATGTCGTCTATGCTTTAAACCCCCCACAGTTAATTCTGTGGGCGAGGTACATAGACGACATCCTCCTCCTATGGAGGGGAAACATGGAATCCCTGGATTCGTTCATGGCTACTCTAAACGATAACCAAATGGGGATCCATCTGACTCATGAGGCAAGTCGATCGAGGATCCATTTTTTGAATTTGGAGATTATATCTAATAATGGCTACCTCGAAACAAAAACCTTTTTTAAAACAACGGACCGTAACCGATATATTCCGACGGATAGTTGCCATCATGCGGCATGGTTAAGGTCTGTACCCAGGAGCCAACTGATGAGGATAAGACGAAACTGTTCCCATCTCTCTGAATATTTCCAACAGGCAGAAACGCTAAAATCACGGTTCTGTGAAAAGGGTTATGACACCTCTCAAATTAATGAAGAGATCCGACAGGTGGCTCTTATAGATCGAGCTTCCTTACTGACGTTGCAATCTAAAAGATCAGTCGAATCTAAACATAAATGGTCTTTCCTGACGAGTTTCTCCACCCAACATAAACAAATTAAAGAAATTATTAGGAGACATTGGAGAATACTAAAAAATGACTCCGTTCTGGGTCCTCTGCTCCCTGAGCGAGCGGCCACTATATTTAGGGGCGCTCCATCAATAAAAGGTCAGATGGCACCAAATGTGATCGATCCCCCAGGTATAACATCATTTTTTCATAACATGAAGGGATTTTACCCTTGTCGTAAATGCACAGTATGTAAATGGAATGCTTGTAAAGCACGTAAAATGGAAACATTTAACTCCACAACTACAGGCAAGGAATATAGGATGAAGCAATTTGCCACATGTAAAATGAAATACATTGTCTACCTCATCACCTGTCCTTGTAAGAAGCAGTACATTGGTCGGACAATACGTAATTTTGCCACAAGAGTTAAAGAACATATTACAGCAATCAAAAAGGGGCGGACAAACCACAGTGTGCCCAAACATTATGCACTTTATCATAATTAGAATCCAATGGGTACCACCTTTCAGGTTATAGATAAATTTGTACCACACTGGAGAGGAGAGTCGAATATTAGAGGGGTATCCAGACTTGAAACATGGTGGATACACCAAATAAAATGTTACATGCCCCATGGTTTAAACATCGAGTGGGATATTAACGCGTTCATAAATCAGTCATAGAAGTTCATTCGGAGTTCTTCCATTATTAATTCTATTTTACACAGACGGACATCTATCTATTTAGTGTGTCTGACTAAGGCCGCTACTTAGATGCATTTTACAATAATATATTTCTTTCACAAAATCTCTACTACATTATTGTTGTTTATAACACTGCTCACACCATCTGCTAGCCATTTAAATTACAATCATATTGAGGTAGAGGCTCGATTTTTGGTTAGCAGATACCTTATGTGTCTTCTTCTGGTGGAATATATATGTTCCCATATTTTTATATATTTTTTATATATCTATTTTTGTAATTTTTTTATTTTTTTGATAAGAATATTCATGCGAGATATGCTTGTTGATACATATTCTGACATGGATCCTATAGGGTCCCTTATTAGATGTATGGAATCTTCAAATATCATGTCCTTTAGATTTCATGACTATATAGGTTCCCCATACATTATTGGATGATATAGGTATTTAGAATAATATAGATGCCTATACGTATATGTAAACATAGGGGAACGAGTGTGACATGATAACTGCATTTTTAATTTTTTATTTCATTTTTTAAATTCTAATTGGGGCTATATGGAACACCTCAGTTTTTCATAACAGGCCGTACAACCTTTCTACCCTGTATCCCAATGATTGGTTTCTCTCTGGCGGCGTTTGGAGCGCTGTCATGGTAACAGAAGATGACGTGGTCATGTGATATAAACCACGGACACTATACAGAGAGCAATATGAGTGGAGGACAGGAGGGAGGTTAGGTTCTGTCGGAAGGTGTACCGCGTCATCACGCTCAGACGTGATGAGCGCCGTCAGAAGGTATACCGTGTCATCGCACTTAGACGTGATGACGCGTTAGCCATGTGACTGCTATCCCCGGCAACCATTGGGAGGATGTGAGTATCAGAAAGAGGCTTGGTACCTGAGTGGCCTCTCCTCCCATGATTGGTTTAGTGTTAGTCATGTGACCGGAGGGATAATCACATGACGCGGAAAACCCGGAAGTCACGCCGCACAGGTGTCCTCAATGGAATTTCTGGCATTTTTAGATAAATAGCGCAGTAGATGGCAGGTTAGCCTTACCCCAGTTGAAGTCTTCGTAGACGAAACGCGTCGGGTGTGTGACACTACCACAGCCATCTGAGTTTACTGCGCTAGATTCGTTTTTTTGGTTCATATGAACTTTGATTTTAAAACCTGATTTTTATTGGAATTCTTAACCATAACAATAAAATTCCATGTGGAAGCCTTTTTTCTTTTCTTGATCACATACGAGCAAAACCAAGTGAGGGATTATCGGAAGAGGATCTTATCGTGCTGTCTGGTGCGCTCTTTTATCAGAGTGGATTTGATCCCATCACTGTAGATTGCAGGTCGTGGGGTCGTCCGGAGCCTTCCATCACAGACCAGGGACAGCTTTAACCCTACCGTATAAACAGTGAAAGCCTACATGACTCACCGCCAACGGCCTGTGAGTCCACCGCTTCTGGTAAGGGCATTTTATTTTACTTCCCTCCTTACTGAATATAAGAAGAATCACTTTGGATGTGAACATATATTGCTGTGTGATCCACATTCATGCTTTATGACCATCTCTACGCTTAGATGAACTGTCTAAATATCCCAGAGACTTACTTTGTATCTCATTTAAAGTCTAACTGTACACGTGTCTTTGGTTTTATAGGATTGTTTTGACACAACCACACAGTTCAGAAGAAGTATTATTATTATTAATTTTTGTTGTTCATTTTTCATTTTGTTCATAGGTGTTGTTATATGGCCTTTTTTATGCTTGATTTGCTGCATTGACTACAAGTCCATACATGGGTGAATTACACTAACGTTCACACTTATAAATATAGCTCTACACTTTTGTTTTTTCTATCTCCTCTTACATTGGTGATCAGTGGGATGCCCCAGTAATACCTCCTCTTACATTGGTGATCAGTGGGAAGCCCCAGTAACACCTCTACTTACATTGTTGATCAGTGGGATGCCCCAGTAATACCTCTTCTTACAATGGTGATCAGTGGGATGCCCCAGTAGCATCTCCTTTTACATTTGTGATCAGTGGGAAGCCCCAGTAACACCTCCTCTTACATTGGTGATCAGTGGGAAGCCACGTAACACCTCCTCTTACATTGGTGATTAGTGGGGAGCCCCAGTCAGGGCCGGTGCTCCTTCTAGGCGAACTAGGCAGCCACCTAGGGAGCACTGCCGCCTAGGGGCGCACTGCTGCCTAGCCTAGGGAGGGTGCAGGCCAGCCTGTATGGATAGATCATTCATGTTGTTCGCCGGGCCCCGGCGCCTGGGCTTGGTGCCACACCGCAAGACTCTGCGGATCTGCCGGCATAGTGCTGACTGTCTGTCACTCATTGTGCAAGTGCAGATCTCACACAGACATGCCACCAGATCCCACCAATCCAGATCACGAATACAATTTGACTGCGGCCTGGCTGCCAGCAGTGTGCCAGGACAGGTGCCGTACCAGGCACTTCCAGCCAATGAGGTGCTAAGCGCAGTGCGCCTCAACATGATGTCATTCCCTCCTCCAGTCCCACCCACAACATAGCAGAGGAGCCCACAGTCCCTGGCTGTCCCGCACGGTGTGGAGCTGAGAAGAGAAGGTAAGGCGAGAGAAGAGATGGGGACAAACGGACCAGTTTGTGATTATATGAATATGATATAATATAACTGATATGATATGATATAAAATTATATCAGCAGTAAATATAAGCAGCAGTCTTGTGTAATCCCCATACCCCAATATTATATATCAGCAGGAAAATATAATAAATACAAAAGCAGCAGTCTTGTGTGATCCCCATTATTATATATCAGTGATATATAATATTGGGGATCACACAAGACTGCTGCTTTTGTATAGATTATATTTATTGCTGATAATAGTCTTTTAACCACTTCAATACAGGGCATTTTCACCCCCTTCCTGCCCAGGCCAATTTTCAGCTTTCAGCGTTGTAACATTTTGAATGACAATTGCGTGGTCATGCAAAATTGGTGGTATTTGATAACCTCTGCAGTTTTTATTTTTTGCGCTATAAACAAAAACTATATCAAGGGGTTATCAAGGGGTTAAATGTGTTACCTAGGGAGTGATTCTAACTGGGGGGGATGAGACTGACTAGGGGAGGAGATCAATCAGTGTTTCAATATACTAGGAACACACAATCTGTCTCCTCTCTGCTGACAGGACGTGGATCTGTGTGTTCCTGCTCCTGTTCCTGTGCACGTTCCTGCTCTGTCAGGAGCGACTGCGGGTGCCCGGTGGACATCGCGGCCGCTTCACGCCCCCTATACCGCCGGGAAGCCGAGGACGTCATATGACGCCCGCCCAGGATAGGAGATCCCATCTGCGGACGTCATATGACAATGGGCGGGATGTGAAGTGATTAATATAATATATAAAAAAGCAGCAGTCTTTTAATATATACATATATATACTGTATATATTATATTAAAGGACTGCTGCTTTTGTTATTATAATAAAAGACTGCTGTTTTTGTATATATATCCACTTTCGGACTGACCTACGCACATATACTGCGGCAGGGTGGCCCTTCAGCGTGAAATCACGTACCTGTAACTTTTTTTTTTCTTTTTCAAGGGGGGCGCAAGTAGCTGGTCTTGCCTACGGAGCAAAATAGTCTAGCACTGGCCCTGGCCCCAGTAACACCTCCTCTTACATTGGTGATCAGTGAGAAGTTCCTGTGCCATCCCCTTCTACATTGGTGATCATTGGGAAGGCCCCTCATACTTGGGGGACAGCGAAGAGCCCCATTATAGTGCCTCTATTATATTGCTCCCCATTATAGTGCTGTTTTTCATTACAGTATTAGTAAGCACTCCCCATTGCCACCATTATGCCCCCCCCCCCAGCACATACAGTATAACTGGGAGTTAATTCCTTGCACCCAGCAGATGTAGAATTCTATATACTTTAATAGAGCAGTGGTCATCAACCCTGTCCTCAGGGCCCACTAACAGGCCAGGTTTTATGTATTACCTTTGGGAGATGCAGACTAGAATACTGCAATTACTGAGCAGCAAATGATATCACCTGTGATGTATTTCAGTTATCTTGCAAACCTGGCCTGTTAGTGGGCCCTGAGGACAGGGTTGATGACCACTGTAATAGAGTACCTGCAGCTCAGTGTACAAGGTGAAGAATGAGGTGAAGAGTAAGGTAAGAATCCTTTGTTGTAGAAAAGAAATACAATATTTTTTCTGCAATAAAAAAAACACCTTTTTGCTTGCAAAGTTTGTTTCAAGGTAACAGTTCCACTTTAAGCAATTGCTTCTCCCAAATAGCTATAGTAAAAATTTCTCAGGGGCAGTCCCTCATCTGAACAGAAAGTCCCTCATTCCTTTTCGTTTCTGTCTTTGACATAACCAGCTCTACAATATGTAGCACACATGGGACAGGACAGAAACATATTGCGTAACATAAGTCCTTAAAAAAAAAAACAGCAACAAAAAATCTTCTCTTTAGCTTCCAGAAGAGTTATTTAACCCTCTAAATCAGCGGTTGCCAGCCAGTGGTCTGTAGACCACTGATGGTCCATGAGAAAATGTTGGTGGTCCCCAGGGGTTCTGCCACAAATCAACATCGTGGATGTATACCTCCCAATGTTGTTTCCAGTGTTGTTCTCAATGCACGCTGATAGTCAATACTGTAAGTGCACATTAACCACTTCAGCCCCGGAAGGATTTACCCCCTTCCTGACCAAGTCCTTTTTTGCGATACGGCACTGCATCGCTCTAATTGACAATTGCGCGGTTGTGCGACGTTGTACCCAAACAAAATTGACGACCTTTTTTTACCACAAATAGAGCTTTCTTTTGGTGATATTTCATCACCCCTGCGGTTTTTATTTTTTCTGTGTTGTGGAAATTTTATAAAGATGTATTTTAATATGTATTGTCATAGTGTCTCTCAGTGTTAGTACTACCACAGCCCGCTCTAAAGAGCTGACTGGGGAAGACTGACGCTGGTTGAGATCCGTTTGGTAGTGGAAAACTTCCTGAGGTTGAAGAGAGGTGTTTGCAGAGTGGGGATATGTCCGCCGGCGAAGGGCCCCTGTGTGATGCACAGCACGATCGTCTGGGGGGGTGTTCGCTCTGCAAAGACATTATCGATGTGTGCTTATGTCACCCCTGTATGCCTGATCAACATATTTGGGGTACCATGTCGTACACCTGCAAATAATCTCCCATCAGCAGAAGCGGTAGTATAGTTCGGGTATTATTATTATTATACAGTATTTATATAGCGCCAACAGTTTACGTAGCGCTTTACAACTTGAGGGTAGGCAGTACAAATACAATACAATTTGATACAGTAGGAATCAGAGGGCCCTGCTCCTTAGAGCTTACAATCTAAGAGGTATGCGTTGTTCTCTGAACAACGCAGAATAAGGACTCACGAAAAACGGTAGCCTTTGGGTGTGTTATGGTCGGACAGCGTTCATGATTTAACCCAGCCATGCGGCTTCCATTGTCTAGCTGAGGATAGATTACAGAGACAGGGGGCGGGAAATCATACACGCTGCTCATGCCTAGACACGCCCATAAGACTCTCCTAGTCATTGTTCATTGGTTGTTGTATAACCCCTCCTGTTTGAGGGAATGCCTGTGCTTGATTGGTCGATTGTGAAACCATGAGGCTCTATTGTTTGGATGAATAAAGTTGGCTCCCAGAAAGGAATCAGGGCAGTTGGAGGAGCGATGGACAGTGACTACGTCTGTTTACTTGGGGAAAAGGGGAGACATGGGTTATTTAAAGATGCATTATACCATTATGCTGAAAGGGTGCTTAATAGCGCAAGAGCATAGTGGAATATCCATGACAGTTCATTGGCGGGCCATGGTAAGAGTGAACAGAACCTCCTTCACATCGGATCAATCTTTGTCCGATGCTTTGCAAAAGTACACATTTTTCGTCTTTTGGTATAATGCAGGGATTTTATTTGTATGTTTGTTATGTGTAAGTAGCCGTATGTTGTATATGATTTATCAGTATTGATTGGGATTATTTGCCTCTGCTATGGGACCCATTTAATGCAACCTGGAATGTGTGTGCGACTGAGCAATTTGTTTTGGCTTAGTGGGGGAGGGGCAGCCATGCATGGCTGGTCCATCATTTTCTATGGAGACTGTGGGCTACTCCCTGTGGACAATAGCATGGGGGGAGCTCTTTTTGTTTTGAGATGAAAAGATAATGCAAGCATCACTATGGGTTGGATGGTATCAGGTTTCTGGGATCACTCTAGTGGGGAATGTGGCGCTGTTCATAAAGTGTGTGTTAATAGGGAGTGTGTAGTTATAATATTGTGAGAAAGACTATGAACGGATGTTAAACACAACTTATCATGTGCATACCATAAATATCAAACATCACATAGTGTAAAAAACAGAAGTGCAAATGCGTTGTAAATAATCATATAAGAAATACGTGCACTCAAAAAAGTAAATTATACCAACATGTGAGTGTGCGTGTTGGTGATGTGAATAAGCAGAAATGCAAAGAAAAACCGCACAGATGAACACATGGAGACAGGAGCAGAGACAACCCAAAACAGGAAGGGGATCGCGGATCCGTAGAAGGGGACACCGATCGAATTCCATCAATGGATTTATTTGCACTTGCCCATTACCCCTGCAGGGGTTGGGTCTTCCGGTGAGTGGGGACACAAGTGGGGGTTCCAGAAGAAGAGTTTTAAACCACGATCACAATATATATATATTTTATGGGATATTTTTTATGGGATTTTTTTGGATTGTCAAGACACCTTTTCACCGTTTTTCTCATTTTTTTGGACACTTACACAATTTGGACTTGATTTATGACTATTTTGGTGCACTATTATACTTATCATTTACTACACCATTGTTGTTATTTGTGCATCTTTTAGACATTTTTGTGTGGTTTTTCTTTGCATTTCTGCTTATTCACATCACCAACACGCACACTCACATGTTGGTATAATTTACTTTTTTGAGTGCACGTATTTCTTATATGATTATTTACAACGCATTTGCACTTCTGTTTTTTACACTATGTGATGTTTGATATTTATGGTATGCACATGATAAGTTGTGTTTAACATCCGTTCATAGTCTTTCTCACAATATTATCACTACACACTCCCTATTAACACACACTTTATGAACAGCACCACATTCCCCACTAGAGTTTTTCAAAAAATGTTTTGGATTACACTTCGGTGGTTTTTCATTTTTTGGTGGGGGCTGCAGTTCTCTTTTACATACCGTCCTAAGCGCGGAATATTTTAGTTTATATTCTGGGATCACTGTTTGTGTTCTCAATGTCTTGCTCCTATAGAAGATGTCAGAGTAAGTATATGAACTTTATTTGGGAACAAGAGTGTATATTTGAGCTGTGTTATTTTGTGTTTTATGTAACGTTGTTGTTTGGAGAGCCTGTGTTGTTTGGTTGGCCAAGGTCCCTAAAATGTTCATGTGGTGTTTCAAATGTGTAGTTTTGTGGGGAGAAAATGTTGGTGTTTTAGTGAAGAAACCTTGGTTTTGGCGGGATCAGCCACTGCATTTCATGTGTTGGTGTTTTAGTGTGGCCCTTTTGTTGTCGGCCATTTTGCTGTCTGCCATGCGGCCCAGCTCTTGTGGTCACCGTGCGGCCATGGCCTGATGTTCAATTGTTGCAACTACCAATTTGTGTCTGCTTTATTTTGTGTTATGGGTGGAATTGCTCTGCTTTTGGGCCAGGTTTAAAAATGTGATTTTGGTTTGTAGAGGCGCAGTTTAAGGATTTTGTGCTGTTTGGTCTGTGGGTCATCCAAGAGTGGAAGCTGCTCCAATTCCTTTGTGTGTGTGCAGCCATTCGGTCTGAGCTACATTGTCTCTAGGCACCGTTTCCTTTTAAATGAATTCAATCTTTTCATGTTTGGCTGTTTTTGTACTTTTTACATACTTTTCCGTGAAACTGTTGCGTTGTTTGTATTGAGTTTTGGGTTTGAGTGGGGTCTCTACTTTGCACTGAATTTACTAGCTTTAACTGAGTTTTTGTACTTTTAGCGGTGTGTGTTATGTTTATTTTTAATTATTTATAGCCTGCAGTAGAAAAGAAAGGCGTTGAGCCATCTCCTTGAGCCATCTTTTTTGCAGGAGTTTCAGTTTTTGGCTTTTGTTGCGCCATAGATTTTTTTAATGTCTTGATAGACATATTATGGAACTAGGCTTCTCCTCCCCTCCCTCTTCCTGTTCATTGATATTTAAATAAACCAGTTAGATGGGTTTTTAGAGCTGAGAAAACAGGAAGTTCTTTACAAGATGTGATGTACAACAGGAAGTTCTTTGCAGGTGTGCAACAGGAAGTTGATGGGTGGAGCTTGGGGTCTTTTGACTCGTGTTTGGAAGTATGTTTGATTTTTACATTTATTTCCAGTTGTTTTATACCATAATACAGTTTTGGGTAGAGAGCAAACAGGAGGCATCAAAGTTATTGTTGTAATATCTAGGTACAGATAGAAGCCATAATATTGTTTTGAATAGCGGAGGATTTTGTGGTGTTTTTGTAGTTGTCAGACAAACACGTTTAGAAGGCTGTATATCGTGAGACCGTTCGGGCCATGTATAATAGTCGAAATTCCAGTGCGCGATTGTATTAGCATAAACGTGAGGAGTAGTATGCTAGCAGCCCCGCTCAGGCCGTGTACAATAATCGGGAAGCGGGCGGTTATAGTAATGAAGGCGCAAACAATAACTGCTCCGAAAGTAAAGCGCAGGGTTCTCTGGACGCATAGTTCGCCAAAAAAGCGATTCGAATCGTCATGGGCAATGGGTCGTCCATGCACCCCAGTCAGACAGCTGCACAATACATGAAATCTGGGTATGGGGCTAAGGCCATTAGACCCCTTAAAGATTGGCATATATGGTCAGAGGGTACAGTAAGGTGTATTCCTTCGGAAGGTACTTTTGATGTCTGGGGGTACGAGACCCCAGAATAAAAATACCTTGGAAGTAGTTCAGCTGTGGCTTCAGAAATCTGTAATGATGAGTGAGTTGTTGGATGTGTTGTACACGTTTGTGTGGTTAAAATTATCAATGCCCTCTTGCCTGTTTTTTTTTTTAACTTTGTGTGGATGGTCCATGCAAAATTTTGAGATGCTCTCGTGTTTTTCCCATTGTATTTTTTCTATCGCTAAAAGTGAAGGTAGCATTCCATCTGGTTGTTTTGTTTTTCATTTTTGTTTTGGGAACTATGAAATATCTCCCCCACATTTGTATCTAAATGTTTGTCTCATGTTTTACTCTTCTCATTGTTTGTATGTAGTAATAAGGCCTCTTTCACACGGATGATCCGTATGTCCGTTTTTCATCCATCCGTTTTCGGATGAAAAACGGACATACAGTCATCCCTATGGAGCGTCGGATGTCAGCGGTGACATGTCCGCTGACATCCGACCCCGCTCCGATCCGAAAAGTGTAACGGAGGAAAAACCTACTTTTCCCTCCGTTTTCGGATCGGATCGGATGACGACGGACACTACGGACCGTCATCATCCGATCCCCCCATAGGGGAGAGCGGCGCTCTGACAGGTCCGTCGCTGCACAGCGTGCAGCGATGCACCTGTCATCTTCCTGCTCAGCGGGGATCGGCGGAGCGATCCCCGCTGAGCCAGCGTGTGTTAACGGGGCGGATCATGACTGATCTGCCCCGTGTGAAAGAGGCCTAAGAATATGTTTGAACCTACCGCGACAGCCCTCTTGCGTGTCCTGGCTGTTGTATTTTAGTAGGAACGTGAAAGTAAGGGTTACAGAGGGTTTAGTTATTGTCGGTTTTGAGGAATGGCAGTGACAATTTACCAATGTACACAAATGTTGTATTGTTTACCATTCTTTGCAGGTTAAATATGAAGGATAGAGTAATAACTTGTGTTTATAAGTATCTTTTCAGGTCCAATGAGTTTCTAAAAGTGTGTGTACATAGAAAGCAGGTGTATGTAGATAGTTGTACACATGCATAATTACACACGCCTAAGAAGGTAAAAGTATCACAGGCTATTTCACTGTTTCATTGTTTTTTTCTCTGCACCATTCTAAACCCTGCGTGTCTTCCTCCAGTTTTTAATGAGGAAGAAAATGGGGAGATGTTAGTGGTGAGAATGACAAATTTTCAAACCAATAATACTAACTGCTCTAATTCTAGCCAAGTTTGTGACCTAGTAGGAAGGACAGGTTCCACGACTGTCTTTCTTTGATGGAATTCGAATCAGCAGTCTGATGGACGCTCCCATAAGAACCTTTTTGTCAATGGTTCCAGGTATTACACCCCAGATGGTAAGCCACGCACAGGTTATGCAGTTCCCACATGTCTGGGTTATTGTCATATGAGGTTTGTTTGGAGGACAACCAAAACCAGAGTTGTACTTTCCTCAGCAGCTGTCACCTACATTCTTAGCTGATGGGGTGGGTGCAGTCACTGCAACGTAAACTTCAAAAGGTCCACCACAGGGTTCATGAGTCCCTCCTGGACCCTGACACAATAACCGGTTTACATTCTTTCCAACCAGGTGACTGGGTCATTGTAAAGAAGCTTGAAGGACGAGACAACTGGAGCCACGCCAACCACTGCAAGAAGCTGCTCAACTGCACCAAAGGATGAGGAGTATCTTTGTTTATTTATATTTTTAAAGTGTATTTTCCAACTAGCTAAGAAAGCGAACAGGAAACATGGTTTGGTCTACTCTGAGTCTCCACTGAGCTCTAGTGCCCCAGCAATGACGGTGGTACATGCTATAGGTGATGTTTATATTGGTATGAGGAGTTTTGACAAACTAGTAAAATCCAAACAGACACTTGTCAATAGAATTTGACAATACATTTCTAGAGGGTAAAATGTAATTATAATTTTAACAATAGCTCTGGTTCTTGCCAGCTTTGGTATCAGGACAACTAGATAGCCCACAAGTGTGCTTCAGCTTTAGTTTGGTATTAATGCGGATCTACAACTTATAAGATAATTCCCCTGATGCAAGAGGTTCATGTGCGCTGGTGAAACTCATCCCAGCATCTTATGTCCTGGCCGATCGTGAGGATCTGATGGCGCGAGAGGAGGTAAGAATGGCAGGGACAGCTAGAAGGAAATCGTTCACCAACCTCGACAAGGTCTGGGCATGGTTTCCTGCTTGTACACAGTGGGGGCTTGAGCTTATGAAACAATTGAACAATTTCTCATCCATTGAGGATGGGATGTTTAATGTAACTGTTGAAGCTACAAGGAAGTTCCCACAGGAATAACGGCAAATCAAGACTTTTTTATTAAAAGATGGCCCATGATTATCTGTTGGCATCCAAGGGGGGTTTCTGTAAATTCATAGATGGAATTTACTAGTGACAAGGTTCGGGGATACTAGTGACAAAGTTCAGGCCCATATGGATAAGGTTTAGATCCCTGCAAGGCAAAGCCAGAGCTATAGCTAGTGAAGGTTGAAACCCTTTTAAGGGTCTGGGAATCTTTGGGGATTTTTTTATTTTGCAGCGGATCATGGTTGAAGGAAGTAGGGGTATATATCCTCATGTTGTTTTTGTTTCTATAACTTCTATATGCCGTGATGAGGTGCTACTGTTGCCTGATTGGTCGAATAAACAGAGCCGAGTAGATGACCACATCTTCCTCTGGGATGAGACGCACCGAAGCCCAAGCCATGTACAAGACACAGAGGATCCCAGACCGACCGGCCTTCATATCCTCCTCTAAGTCATCCCTCCTGAAGATTATAAACAAATATGTACCGCGCTGTCTATAAAAGAAATCAAACAAAAATTTAAAAAAAAACTAAAGCAGCCAGCACAGCAGTGGATAAAGTTGCAAAAATGACAAATTGGGTGAAATGTGCAGAGCTTATGTGATCATATAATCCATAACAAAAAATATGAGTACAAAAAACGTGAATAATAAATGATGTGCTCAAAAATACGCCAAGCAGTCCTCTATTATGACATGTGATGTCTATAAACAGAGGAACTTGGACGTGTGATGTCCAAAAAAAAAAAGTCAGTGACAAGCTTTAATCATGTGTGATGATAATCCTCAACCACATGTGGATATAATATAGTGACAGTCTTTAACCACTTCCCGACCGGCGCACGCCGATGTACGTCGGCAGAATGGCACGGCTGGGCTAATGGGCATACAGGTAAGTCCCATTGAATTTCCCTTCAAATATGTATGATGTAATAACAGTTGATAGTAGATCCACCACCAAAGACACAAGAAGCTGCTTACCAGAGGGATTGAACTCAAATAGGTGTACACCTAGTGAGTCAATCAAGCTTTGTGGTATAATATACCAAGGGGATCAGATGCTCTATCCAGATATGACCTCCAGATGGACCTCCGAACAGGTGTAAGGTATGGATGGACTCAGTAGATATAGGCAGTCAGCCCCACCATTAAAAGAAAGAGGAAGGCATATAGCGTAACTCCGTATGGGAATTTGAATACATGAAAAGCAAAGGAAATACACTCACGTGTTTAGCGGTAAAATCAAGTGTTTGTGTAAAAGAAGACAGTGGTCTCAGCATATCCACCCGACACGTTTCGACTTAGAAGTCATCATCTGGGGTCCCTCTGGTAAGCAGCTTCTGGTGTCTTTGGTGGTGGATCTACTATCAACTGTTATTACATCATACATATTTGAAGTTAAAGACTGTCATTATATTATATCCACATGTGGTTGAGGATTATCATCACACATGATTGAAGCTTGTCACTGACTTTTTTTTGGAAATCACACGTCCAAGTTCCTCTGTTTATAGACATCACATGTCATAATAGAGGACTGCTTGGAGTATTTTTGAACGTTTTTTGTACTCATATTTTTTGTTATGGTTCATATGATCACATAAGCGCTGCACATTTCACCCAATCCCTCCTGAAGAACAGAGTCTACATGTCAAGCCGTGTTTTCCTTTTTATGGACTCATATGGACTCTAAGGACTGATTCATTTCCAGGTGTAAGAAGAAGATCAAGATTCATCGAGGGACACATGGGAGCATATGACAAGAGGAGGAACTGTTGTGGAAATTTTATGAAGATGTATTTTAATATGTATTGTCATAGTGTCTCCCAGTGTTAGTTCTCCCGCAGCCTGATCTAAAGAGCTGACTGGGGAAGACTGACGCTGGTTGAGATCCGTTTGGTAGTGGAAAACTTCCTGAGGTTGGAGAGAAGTGTTTGTAGAGTGGGGATATGTCCGCCGGCAAAGGGCCCCTGTGTGATGCACAGAACGATCATCTGGGGGGATGTGTTCGCTCGACATTATCGGTTCGTTCGACATTATCGGTTTAGCAGATGTGCACTCGTGTCACCCCTGTATGCCTGATCAACATATTTGGGGTGCCATGGCGTACACCTGCAGATAATCTCCCATCAGCAGAAACGGTAGTATAGTCCTGGTATGCGTTGTTCTCTGAACATAGGAGAATAAGGACTCACGAAAAACAATAAAAACGGGAGCCTTTGGGTGCGTTATGGTCGGACAGCGTCCATGATTTACCCCAGCCATGCGGCTTCCATTGTCTAGCTGAGGATAGCTTACAGAGACAGAGGGCAGGAAATCATACACGCTGCCCATGCCCAGACAGGCCCATAAGGCTCCCCTAGTCATTGTTCATTGGTTGTTGTATAACCCCTCCTGTTTGAGGGAATGCCTGTGCTTGATTGGTCGATTGTGAAACCATGAGGCTCTATTGTTTGGATGAATAAAGTTGGCTCCCAGAAAGGAATCAGGGCAGTTGGAGGAGCGATGGAGCGATGGACGGTGACTATGTCTGTTTACTTGGGGAAAAGGGGAGACGTGGGTTATTTAAAGATGCATTATACCATTATGCTGAAAGGGCGCTTAATAGCGCAAGAGTATAGTGGAATATCCACGACATGCGCTATAAACAAAAAAACAGCCACAAGTTTGAAAAAAACACAATATTTTTTACTTTTTGCTACAATAAATATCCCAAATTAAAAAAAAAAAAAAAAAATGTCCTCAGTTTAGGCCGATATGTATTCTTCTACATATTTTTGGTAATAAAAAATTGCAATAAGCGTATATTGATTGGTTTGTACAAAAGTTATAGCTCCTACAAAATAGGTTATTGATTTATGGCATTTTTATTATTATTATTTTTTTACTAGTAATGGCGGCGATCTGCGATTTTTATCGTGACTGTGACATTGCGGCAGACAGATCGGACACTTTTGACAATATTTTGGGAGCACTGACATTTATACAGCGATCAATGCCATAAAAATGCTGATACTGTATAAATGTCACTGGCAGGGAAGGAGTTAACACTAGGGGGCGATCAAGGGGTTTAATGTGTTACCTAGGGAGTGATTCTAACTGTGGGGGGATGGGACTGACTAGGGGAGGAGACCGATTGGTGTTCCTACATACTAGGAACACACGATCTGTCTCCTCTCCCCTGACAGGATGTGGATCTGTTCGTTTACGCACACAGATCCACATTCCTGCTCTGTCAGGAGCGATTGCGGGTGCCCAGCGGACATCACGGCGCTTCGGCTCCTCGGTGACGCAGCAGGCGCGCCCTCTATACCTCTGGGAAGCCGAAGACGTCATATGAAGCCCGCCCAGGATGGGAGATCCCATCTGCGGACGTCATATGACAATGGGCGGGATGTGAAGTGGTTAATATAATATATACAAAAGCAGCAGTCTTTTAATATATATACTGTATATATTATATTAAAGGACTGCTGCTTTTGTTATTATAATAAAAGACTGCTGTTTTTGTATATATATCCACTTCTGGACCGCCCCATGTACATATACTGCGGCAGGGCGGTCCTTCAGTGTGAAATCACATACCTGTAATTTTTTTTTTTTTTTTTCAAGGGGGCGCAAGTAACTGGTTTTGCCTAGGGCGCAAAATAGTCTAGCACTGGCCCTGGCCCCAGTAACACCTCCTCTTACATTGGTGATCAGTGGGGAGCTCCTGTGCCATCCCCTTCTACATTGGTGATCATTGGGAAGTTCCTGTGCCATCCCCTTCCACATTGGTGATCATTGGGAAGGCCCCTCATACTTGGGGGACAGTGTAGAGCCCCATTATAGTGCCTCTATTATATTGCTCCCCATTATAGTGCTGTTTTTCATTACAGTATTAGTAAGCACTCCCCATTGCCACCATTATAAAAAAAAAACACCTTCTTGCTTGCAAAGTTTTGTTTCAAGGTAACAGTTCCACTTTAAGCAATTGCTTCTCCCTCATCAGTCCCTCATCTGAACAGAAAGTCCCTCATTCCTTTTAGTTTCTGTCTTTGACATAACTAGCTCTACAATATGTAGCACACGTAGGACAGTAAAAGAAATATATTGTGTATTATAAGTCCTTAACCACTTCAATGCTGGGCACACTGCCCAGACCAATTTTTAGCTTTCAGCGCTGTTGCACTTTGAATGACAATTGCGCGGTCATGCAACACTGTACTCAAACTACATTTTTATAATTTTGTTCCCACAAATAGAGCTTTCTTTTGGTGGTATTTGATCACCTCTGGGGTTTTTATTTTCTGCTAAACAAATAAAAAAAAGAATGAAAAGTTTGAAAAAAAAATGTTTTTTTTGTTTCTCTTACAAAACTTTGTAAATAAGTAAGTTTTATCCTTCACTGATGGGCACTGATGGGGCTGCACTGACAGGCACTGATAAGGCGGCACTGATGGGCACCGATGAGATGGCACCAATGAGGTGGCACTGATGGGCTCTGATAATGGGCACTAATATGTGGCACTGATGGGGCAATGATAGGCGGCACTGATGGGCACTGATATGCAGCACTGATGGGTACACATAGGTGGCACTGATGGGCACTGAAAGGTGGCACAGATGTGCACTGATAGGTGGCATGGATGGGCACAGGTGGCACGGATGGCCACTGGTAAGTGGCACAGATGGGAATGGATGGGCACTGACAGGGGCGTAACTACCACCATAGCGACCCATGCGGGCGCTATGGGGCCCGCAGCCGAGTGGGGCCCAGTGAGGATAAGAGCACCGCCGGCACAGTCTCCCAGCCAGGGGAAGAGAGAGGAAAGGAAGAGGCGAGCTGTCCGTATCAGCAGAGAGCTGAATTGCCTGATGTAAGAGCTTTCATTAGCACTTCCAGTGTTCCCGGGGCTCACGTCACATAGCTCCACCTTTTGGCCCGGTGCCTTTGATAGACAGAACGCCGATCCAATGCGGGACATGTGACGTCATCAAAGGCGTCGGGCCAAGAGGTGGGGCTATGTGACGATGAGCCCCGGGAAGACAGGAAATTCAAATAAAAGCTATTACAGCGGCCAATCCCGCTCCCTGCTGATCCGGGTGGCTTGCCTCTTCCTCTGCATAGGTGGGGCTGTATGGGGCACAGGCAGACCAGGCTTTATTGGGCACAGGTCATGCTGTATTGGGCACAGGTCACGCTGTATTGGGCACAGGTCACGCTGCATTGGGTACAGGTCACGCTGTATGTGGCACAGGTCACGCTGCATTGACACTGGGGCGGCTGTGGGGGGGGGCTGTTTGCAGGGGGGTCCCATACAACATTTTGCTATGGGGCCCTGCTATTTCTAGTTATGCCCCTGGGCACTGATAGGTGGCACTGATGTACACTAATAAATGGTAACGATGGATGCCAATCAGTGCCAAACAATAATGCCTGCCAATCAGTGATGCCCATTGTGGGCACTGATTGGCATCCCTGGTTGTCTAGGGTGGCATACCTGGTGGTGACTACTGGTGGCATCCCTGGTGGTCCTGGTGGCGTCCCTGGTGGTCCAGTGTGGGCATCCTCGGGGGGGGGGGGGGGGGGCTACGCTGATAATCGATCAGCACAGACCCCCCCTGTCAGGAGAGCAGCCAATCAGCTCTCCTCTACTTGTGTCTGACAGACGCGAGTGAAGAAAAGCAGATCAACGGCTCTTCCTGTTTACATCATGATAAGCAGTGATTGGACATGGGCCAATCACATGGTAAAGAGTCTCTGTCAGAGACTCTTTACCTAGATCGGAGTTGTGGTATGTCAGACTGACACACCTCAACAACGATCGCCACGATGTGTGCTCCCGGGGGCGCGCAGCAGCTTGATATCCTGGCGATGTCATATGACGTCCGGTCGGGATATTGAAACCACTTTGCCGCCGTCAAGCCCTTTTTTGCGATTCAGCACTGCGTCGCTTTAACTGACACTTGGGCGGTCGTGCGACGTTGTATCCAAACAAAATTTACATCCTTTTTTTCCCACAAATAGAGCTTTCTTTTGATGATATTTGATCACCTCTGCGGTTTTTATTTTTTGCGCTATAAACAAAAAAACAGCGACAAGTTTGAAAAAAAAAGCAATATTTTTTACTTTTTGCTATAATAAATATCCCCAAAAAATATATAAAAAAACAAATTTCTTCCTCAGTTTAGACCATTATATAGTCTTCTACATATTTTTGATTAAAAAAAATCGCAATAAGCGTATATTGATTGGTTTGCGCAAAAGTTATCGCAAAAGTTGCGCAAAAGTTATCGCATCTACAAAATAGGGGATAGATTTATGGCATTTTTATTATTATTTATTTATTTTTTTTATTTTATTTCAGGTACTTATATAGCGCCGTCAATTTACGCAGCGCTTTACATATTCATTGTACATTCACATCAGTCCCTACCCTCAAGGAGCTTACAATCTAAGATCCCTAACTCACATTCATACATACTAGGGACAATTTAGACAGGATCCAATTAACCTACCAGCATGTCTTTGGAGTGTGGGAGGAAACTGGAGTACCCGGAGGAAACCCACGCAGACACAGGGAGAACATGCAAACTCCAGGCAGGTAGTGTCGTGGTTGGGATTCGAACCAGCGACCCTTCTTACTGCTAGGTGAGAGTGCTACCCACTAGACCTCTGTGCCGCCCTTATTATTATATATATTTTTTTTTTATTCGACGATCTGCGATTTTTATCATGACTGCGATATTGCGGCGGACAGATCAGACACTTTTGACACTATTTTGGTACCATTGGCATTTATACATGCTATAAAAATGCACTGATTACTGTGTAAATGTCACTGGCAGGGAAGGGGTTAACACTAGGGGGCGATTAAGGGGTTAAGTGTGTTCCCTGGGTGTGTTCTAACTGTGGGGGGATGGGCTCACTAGAACATGACAGAGATCACTGCTCCAGTTCACTGGGAGCAGTGGATCCCTGTCATGTTGCTAGCCAGAACAGGAAAAAGCCATCTCCCCATTCTGGCTCTCCGTTCCACGATAGCGGGCCACCGGCGGACATCGAGTCTGCGGGACCTACAGGCACGCTCCCGTGGCGGGCGCGTGTTTGCCATCTGCCGCCGCTAGCTGCCGATAACGAAGTGACGTACGGGTTCGTCGTTTTGCGCACCTGTGCTGTTTTGCCAACGTATATCGGCGTGAGCCGGTCGGCAAGTGGTTAATACAAACCTCCCCTGTAGTTCTGGCTCCTGTGACTCAGAGGGAGGCGCCGGGAGTAGTGCAGAGAGCGAGAGGTGAAGAAGGAAGGGACTTCCAATGGCAGCGCTGATCACAGACTGTGGGAGGGAGCACAGAGCTTGAGCACATGGCTGGATAAAGAGGTGAGATCCAATGATGAGTCTGTGTAAGGCAGCAGTGTGATGCAGAGTGCAGGGGGGGGGGGAGCATTGTGTGTATAAGGCATGTGAAATTCATGTTAGTGGTCCACAGGATTCAAAATTGTGAGTTTAGTGGTCCATGAGGTCTAAAAGGTTGGCAACTACTGCTCTAAATCCCCCATTCTCAACTAGGTTTCTGGGGAAACTTATGGTTCCTCCAGAGGTTGCTAGGGGTTTCTTGCCCTGTGGCCGATTCACCTCCTATTTAATGGTGCCAGCACGGTTCTGGGGCCAACGTCACTTGACAAAGCTAGCTAAATTACAAGGATCATTTAGACCACTTGCCGACCGCCCCACATATATATACTGCGGGGCGGCAGCTCCTACAGGCGGAATCATGTACCTGTACGTTTTCGCATGATTGGACACAGCGGGAGCCAATCAGTGGGTCTGGCGGACCCGATCCCTGCCAGTACCCGCCGATCATTCCCAACAGAGGCAGAACGGCGGTCTGCCTATTTAAACAAGGCAGATCGCCATTCTGTGACAAGGGAAGACAGAGATACTGTGTTTCTGCTAAGCAGAAACACGGATCTCTGTCTTCCTACAGGACAAGCACATCCCTCACAGTTAGAGAGCAATCCCTAGGGACACATTTAACCCTTTGATCGCCCCTAATGTTAACCCCTTCCCTGCCAGTACCATTAGTACAGCGATAGTGCATATTTTTTAGTGCTGATCACGGTATTGGTGTCACTGGTCCCCAAAAAAGTGTCACTTAGTGTCTGATTTGTCCGCCGCAATGTTGCAGTCCCACTATAAGTCGCTGATCGCCGCCATTACTAGTAAGAGAAATAATAATAAATAAAAATTCCATAAAGATATCCCATAGTTTTTAGATGCTATAACTTTTGCGCAAATCAATCAATATACGCATATTGGGATTTTTTTTACCAAAAACGTGTAGCAGAATACATATTGTATTAATGAAGAAATTAAAATTTTTAAAATGTTGTTATTGGGTGTGCTTTATAGCAGAAAGTAAAAAATGTAGTTATTTTATTCAAAATTGTCGCTCTTTTTTTGTTTATAGCACAAAAAATAAAAACCGCAGAGGTGATCAAATACCACCAAAAGAAAGCTCTATTTGTGGGGAAAAAAAGGACATCAATTTTATTTGGGTACAGTGTTGCATGACCGCACAATTGTCAGTTAAACAACGCAGTGCCATATTGCAAAATATGGCCTGGTCGTGAAGGGGGGTAAACCTTCTGGAGCTGAAGTGCTTAAATAACTGTAATGCCCCGTACACACGGTCGGACATCGATCGGACATTCCGACAACAAAATCCATGGATTTTTTCCGACGGATGTTGGCTCAAACTTGTCTTGCATACACACGGTCACACAAAGTTATCGGAAAATCCGATCGTTCTGAACGCGGTGACTTAAACACGTATGTCAGGACTATAAACGGGGCAGTAGCCAATAGCTTTCGTGTCTTAATTTATTCTGAGCATGCGTGGCACTTTGTGCGTCGGATTTGTGTACACACGATCGGAATTTAAACGATCAGATTTTGTTGTCGGAAAATTTTTTAGAGACAAAGAAAAAAATCTTGCGAGCCACAATGTTCCTATGCTTAATAAACCAGCAGCAACAAGTAGTTATATACCACAGGTATATCAAAGAAGAATAACCAGCAGCAAACGCAGTTCACGTACTCATAACCGTGCACAAACCATAATATAAAAGAAATTGCGTTGCGCTTGATTAAATGTCATACAGAGAAATATCCTAAAAAAATATATTTTTTAAAAATCTCACTATTCACATCCATTATGCATAACTGTGCTAAAAAATAATAATTTAAATATAACTAAAAAATAACAAAATACTCCTGTGGAAAAATGGTATCACTCCTGTGCAATGTGCATATGTATAAACCTGTGGACAATCAATAAAAAGTGCATATAGTGCCAAATATATATATACAATTGTGCATAAAAATATATATTAAAGGTGACTGCAAACATAAAAAAGCATGCAATACTTCATATATCGTGCAGCATGCAAAACATCAAAGAAACGCAAACTGCGTTTAAATGGCCTTGATACAAAGTTCTTATATAAGTGTCCCAAAAATGCAACTAAAAAGTGTTTCCGTGTCCATAAATCTCCATAGATGTCCAGGTAATCCAATGTGCCGAATTCCAGTGCTTACAAAATAATTTTGTGCCACAGTGCCCCCCCACAGTGGTTGCGCTCACCTTAGAGCGTGTGACACAGCTTTTACCTTGTGTCAAAACACGCTATGTAGCCACCCCCTGGGCTATGTGCGAACGCTAAATCGATCTCCACTCTGGGTCAGTTAGGCTCCATAGACATTAATCATAAAAACAAGAAGAGACTATATAGTGTAATTCCACTTTAAAAACGTTTATTCCAACGAGACAACTTTCCCACAAAGGGGTACTCACATATCATGGGTGCTGTTGTACACCAAACAATAAAAAAGCTCCAAAGGGTATATTGTGTGGTCTGCTGCGGGGTATGTGCTTCTCCCGGCTCAGCTGTTCGCTATTCCGCTGTACGCTGCTCGCTCCGTCCTGGCCCCTCCCCTACGCGTGTTCGACACAGGGAGTCACGTGTCTTCATCAGGGGCAGCTATTGGCTACTGCCTATGAACTTCCTTGTTTTAGTCCGGTCGTACGTCATCACGTACGAATTCAACGGACTTTGGTGGATTGTGTGTAGGCAAGTCCGTTCATTCACAAAGTCCGTCATAAAGTCCGTCGAAAAGTCCACCGGGCAAAGTCTGCCGTAAAGTCCGACCGTGTGTACGCGGCATAAGAATCCATAAGCTGCAGTATAATACATTTTTGTATATTGGGTTTGAATACTGTTTTAAGCGACTTTCTGAATAAGACGCGGGGCGTGTTTCTACAGAGCGATGGTGTTTCTAAATATAATTTTGAAAGTATCGTTTTATGGTACAGTATGTGGTCAGTCAGGAAACTGTGGTTATTAGTGTTTCTGTACAGCAGATTTAAAACTTAACCAAATGACATTTAGTTTTCTAAATCACTGAATAGCTTAAACAATTGTAATTTATAATGGAAAAAAAATAATCTTTTTTTGCCTATTTTTCTTCCTTTGTTGAATCTCAGTGCTGTTGATCTCCTGCGGTCCCTTTAATTGACTTCCTATCTACATGCAAAATCAAACAGGTTCCTCTGTGGGACATTTAAAGGCAGAAATTCCTTGACAATAAATGTAATGAAAATATATTGATATTTTATTAGAAAAGTTTAAAAATTGAATTGGTGACTTATGGGAAGTCACAATAGGATGCATATATCAATTATACAAAAATACAAAATACAATATCAAGAAACATATGTGTGTATGTATACAGACAACCACTTGAGACTGGCCAGTAGTGAACTGGGTCAGACGATGCCCGACGTGTTTTGAGGTTTGTAGCGTTTAAACCTCTTCTTCAGGGACTAGTGGTTGTCTGTAAATTAATAAAAAGCAAAAACAAACATAATAAGCAATTATCGTACAAAATATATGAATAAGCAGTACATATTGAACATATAATAGCATAACAACATGAGATCTAACCATGTTTCTTGAGATGTCAGGAAAAATGCACCCGGTTAAAAGAAACGGGGAGAAGGATTCCGCTGCCCCAGATCAGCCAAGATGGAAAAGCCAGGGAGGCAGTGGCGTCGCTAGGGGGTGGCTTTTGTGGCTATAGCCCCAAATCTGGGGCCCATAGCCCCGAGTCTCTGCAGGGATCCCCAAGGGGAGGGGACGCTCTCTGGGGACCCTGATGTAAGTGGGGGGGCTCTCTGGGGACCCTGATGTAAGGAGAAGGCTCTCTGGGGACCCTGATGTAAGGGGGGGGCTCTCTGGAGATATATATACACACACACACGTATATTTATTACTGTACATACATGTGTTTGACTTTCTTTACTACACTGCTATGGGCTCTAGCCCCAGATCTTTTGTAGACCTAGCAATGCCCCTGCAGGGAGGTCAGAAATGATGGGCCCAAGCCAAAAAAGATCACACGCAGAGGGCGTCTAACCTCCAACAAAGAAAGGAGGGGGGGTATTTTTTGACCGTGGAGTGAACCGGGCAAACCCTCCTACCTACATGCACTCCAGTGGTGGCTGCATTACATTTCTCAGGGTGGGCTTCCTGATGGTGACAACAATGGACCATGCCTGTGTGATGTGTGTCATTGGTAAACTCCAAATGGAAGTCTGAGTGAGAGGATGACAACATAACAGAACAATTACAAGCCAGGGACAGAGCGTTGTCTAGACAAGGACCTTGATGGTAGAAATCACCAAGTGATATTTTAATGTATAAATATTTAAATTGACTTTTGGTTAAGACAGGGGTCTCCAAACCAGGGTCCGGGGCCAAATGCACCCCACTACAGGATTGCATCAGCCCACATCTAGGGTCAGCTTCCCCCCACTCCACTGTGATCATCCTATCAGTTGGTTGCTACCGCAGATGTCCTAATAATTGATGACATGCTTGTTCCATCGGGAGGATGGAACTTCCTCCATCCATACTTTCTCCGCCTACCACCCTGCTGCTACATTCACTACAGCCATGCTCTATGCAAAGTAATGGTGGACAAGTGATAGGGAATCTGATGTAAGGTATGTATCTGATGGGGATTCTGATGTACTGTATGGGAGGATTCTAATTAAGACTATGCTGTAAGGAGGGACTCCAAAGGTGGACACTAAAGTAAGGGGAGCTTGGACACTATTGAAAGAGGAGCTCAGATGGAGACCCTGATGTAAGGGGGCACTCAGGTGTAAGGCGGGACTCCTAAGGTGATTTCTGATGTAAGGGGAGATCTGATGGGGACCCTGATATAAGGCGTCACTCTGATGTAAAAGGGGATTTCTAAGGTGGACTGTAATGTAAGGGAGCTCTGATGGGGACCCTGATGTAAGGGGGCACTCTGACGTAAAATGGGTTTTCTAAGGTGGACTGTAATGTAAGGGAGGTAGGATGGGGACCGTGTTGTAAGTGGGGACTCTGATGTAAAGAGAGGTCTGACGGGGACTCCAATGTAAGAGAGGACTACTATGGTGGTCTCTGAGGTATGGGGGGATCTGAAGGGGACTCTGATGTGAGGATGACTCCTAAGGTGGGCTCTGAGTCTGATGTTAGGGGGGATCTGATGGGGACTCTGATGTAAGAGAGGACTCCTATGGTGGACTCTGAGGTAAGGGGGGATCTGAT
Source organism: Aquarana catesbeiana (assembly GCF_042186555.1). Classification (NCBI taxonomy): domain Eukaryota; kingdom Metazoa; phylum Chordata; class Amphibia; order Anura; family Ranidae; genus Aquarana; species Aquarana catesbeiana. The sequence continues at coordinate 50,021,284 of NC_133332.1, read as the reverse complement.
GGGGGCTCTGATGTAAGGGGGGACTTCTAAGGTGGGCTCTGAGTCTGATGTTAGGGGGGATCTGATGGGGACTCTGATGTAAGAGAGGACTCCTACGGTGGACTCTGAGGTAAGGGGGACACACCCCCTGACACACCCCCTTAATGGAGAATTAACCCAAAAAAAAGGTTAATTAAACCCACAAGGACTTTTTTTGGGACTCCTATTCCTTTATATTGGCTTTTAACATTTACAAATGCAGCAATTTAGAATTTGGATGAAAGGTTTAGCACTGGGAAACACTTTTTGAAAGATTAAAAGTGCATTTTATATACAACTATATGGATCAGACCAAAATGGTTGACAAATGAGGGACAAAGGAACATTGCTCCAAATCAGGGACAGTTGGGAGTAATGTCTTAAAGGGGGCTTTAATGGGGACCCTGATGTAAGAGGGGACTCTGCATTGTTTTACTAAAGTTCCTATTTTGTTCTGCATCGTCTCATGTGCATTTAAAAAAGACGCAAGTATGACATTCGTTTTTTATACCCCATTCACACAGGCAAATGGGAACATTGGGGATTAGATGCAGGAGACCCAGAGGGGGTTCCCGGTGATTGGCTGGAGATAATTAGATGCAGGTGACTGGAAACTGCTGCAGGAACTGTCAGCCTCCTATTGCTTTTAATGGGGCTTGCACCCGCATCTAATCTCTAATGGCCCCATTCTCATGCAAGTGTGAATTTCAAAACTAGGTTTTTTTGGCCTACAAATATTTGTAAAATATACGAAGTGGTCCTTGTACTGAAAAGTTTTTGGACCTCTGGCCTAAGACAACACATTTTTTGTTTTAGAGTTTTATTTTTGCTGCCTGTGTCCTAATGGGGAGATTCCCTTTCACTTCCTGGCTGTTAGACGCATGAAAGTGAAAGAAAATCTCTTCAAAATAAAGGAAATCCTCTCTCAGATTTTTGTAAACTGCAAAAAAGTGTCCCCATTGGAAGATTTCCTTTATTGTTGTTTCAGTGACAACCGAACAACTGAATTTCATTCACGTTAGTCAGTGCATCCTGACTCGGGATTCCCGAGCACTATTCGATGGGGGGCACTTCTCGACAGAACTCCAGATGGTCCATCTCTATGACCCTGGGAGGCCAGAAATGACATCATGCAGTAAACAGTGCCATTCCCCCCCCCCCCCCCCTTTTTTTATGTTATTCTTTCCAGGGTAGAGGACAGAGAAAATTGAGTACTGTCCGTGATACTTTTTTTATTTGCACTAACATACAATTTTTCAGGACAAGCTTTCGGGGTATGTCCCCTTCTTCAAGGTCCAAGCAGTACTGATTCACAAATTTTTAAGCAGAATGTTAAAGAAGGAAAAAAGAAAAAAAAAAAAAGAAAACCAAACACATACAAATCAATGGCAATAAAGATAGCAGCAGAGTTAGTGAGATAAGACAGAGGGAGAGCTAGGGGGGAATGCAGGGGGGGATGCTGGTCACAGAGCGGTCGTAAAACTTTAGCATAATGTGTAAGGAAACCAATATCTAAATTCAGAACTAAGAACTAAGACATTGAGGTCTTCTATAGTGTGGTCCGATTGTGAGAAATGATGTCCCACAGGTGTGCATAAACTGTCTTCTTTATGTTCTTTGATGGTATGTCTGTGCAAATTCATCCTCGCTTGCAACTTCTGTCCTGTTTCACCAACATAAGATCCTTTGCTGCACCTTTTGCATTGGATGAGGTACACAACATTACTTGAGGTACAGCTGTAAGATCCCATGATATTGAAGGTCCCATTTGTGTGTGTAACACTTTTGGATAGATTTATCTGGTTGCATAGTTTGCAGCGTTTTTTATTGCAGGGTTTGCAACCATTATTTGTGACTTCATAATCAGAGTGAAGTTTCCTGCTGATTAGTTTGTATCTGAGGTTGGGTGGTTGTCTGAAAGCCAATAATGGGGGTTGTTGGAATATTCCTTTCAGAGTTTCATCCTCTGTTATAATGGGTTGTAAGTCTTTGATTATCTTTTTGATCCCTTCAAGTGCTGGGTTGTATGTGGTGACTAGAGGTACTCGGTTATTTGTTTTTTTCTCTGTGTATTGGAGGAGATTTTCTCTTCGGGTTTTCAAGGCTGTGTTTATGCTGTTGTTGATGGTTTTGTCTTTGTAACCTTTCTTATGGAAGGAGTCTGCCAGTGTTCTGAGATGTTTATCTCTGTCTTCTGGGTCTGAACAAATTCGGTGGTATCTGATGGCCTGGCTGTGTATGATGGCCCGTTTGGTGTGTTGGGGGTGAAAACTGGAACTATGAAGATAGCTGCATCGGTCAGTCGGTTTTCTGTATATCGACGTGTGTAGCTTGTCATCCCTGATGTATACAGTAGTGTCCAGGAAGTTGACATGTGTGTTCGAATAGTCCATTTTTAGTTTGATAGATGGGTGAAAAGTGTTGATCAATGAGAAGAATTGGTTTAGATTTTCTTCACCTTCAGTCCATATCATGAATATATCATCAATATAGCGATAATATCTGTATGGCTTTTGTTGTATGCTGTTCAGAAATTTGTCCTCCAGGTCAGCCATAAATAAATTTTTTTCAGGGTAGAGGAGACATCTGGAGTCTTATTGACCCAAGATCTCTCCATAAAGAGGACCTGTCATGCCTTATACCTATTACAAGGGATGTTTACATTTCTTGTGATAGGAATAAAAGTGATAAAAAAATAGTGGGACAGTGTAAAAAATAAAATAATAACAATTAAAAAAAATTAAAGCGCCCCGTCTCCTCTCACACGCAGAAACGAAAGCATATGTGGGTTGTGCATGCATATGTAAACAGCGTTCACACCAAACATGTGAGGTACCGCAAATGTTACAGCGAGAGCAATAATTCTAGCACTAGAATCTAAACTGGTAACCTGTAAAAAAAAAAAAAATTAAAGACATAGCCTATGGAGATTTTTAAGTACCGAAGTTTGGCCCCATTCCACGAGTGTGCGCAATTTTAAAGCGTGACATGTTAGGTATCTATTTTCTCAGTGCAACATCATATTTTATATTTTACCCACCAGTTGGGTTATATCTTGTGGTTTTTTTTGGCATTAAAATTCCTTAAAATCACTTCAGCCCCGGAAGAATTTACCCCCTTCCTGACCAGTGCGTTTTTTGCGATTCGGCACTGCGTCGCTTTAACTGACAACTGCGCGGTCGTGCGATGAGATTCCCAAACAAAATTGACGTCCTTTTTTTTCCCACAAATAGAGCTTTCTTTTGGTGGTATTTGATCACCTCTGCGTTTTTTATTTTTTGCATTATAAACAAAAAAATAGCGATAATTTTGAAAAAAAACACATTATTTTTTACTTTTTGCTATAATAAATATCCCCAAAAAATATTTTAAAAAACATTTTTTTCCCTCAGTTTAGGCCGATACGTATTCTTCTACATATTTTTGGTAAAAAAAAAAAAAATCGCAATAAGCGTTTATTGATTGGTTTGCTCAAAAGTTATAGCGTTTACAAAATAGGGGATAGTTTTATGGCATTTTTATTATTCATTTTTTTTTTTTACTAGTAATGGCGGCGATCAGCGATTTTTATCGTGACTGCGACATTATGGTGGACACATCTGACATTTTTGACACATTTTTGGGACCATTGTCATTTATACAGCAATCAGTGCTATAAAAATGCATTGATTCCTGTGTAAATGACACTGGCAGTGAATCGGGTTAACCACTAGGTGGCAGTGTAGGGGGTAAGTATGTCCTGGGGAGTGTTACTAACTGTGGGGGGGAATGGCTACATGTGACACGTCACTGATCTCTGCTCCGATCACAGGGAGCAGAGATCAGTGACACTGTCACTAGGCAGAACGGGGAGATGCTTGTTTACATTAGCATCTCCCCGTTCACCCTCTCCATGAGGTGATCACGGGTATCCCCGCAGCGATCGTGTCCGCGGGACCTGCGACCCGACTCACGGGTTCCCGGCCGGCGTGCATGCAATGGCACGGCAGCTAATTCAAAGGGACATGTGGGTATGCCCAGCCGTGCCAGCTGTGCCCAGCCGTGCCATTCTGCCGACGTACATCGGCGTGCGCCGGACGGGATTAAAGTGTATTTTTTCCAAAACAATTGTGTTTGAAAAATTGCCTAACATATACCGAGTGACATAACAAATTGCAACAACCACCATTGTATTCTCTAGGATCTCTGCTAATATATATTTATATGTTTGGGGGTTCTGAGTAATTTTCTAGCAAACAAATGATGATTTTTACATGTAGGAGAGAAATATCAGAATTGGCCCGGCTGGGAAGTGGTAAAAAAAAAAAAGATTAAGTAATTGATGTGTACGTATTATATTTGGAGAATAAGGACATTGTTTAGTGTCACTTTAATTCAAATATTTTTGGCACTGCTTCTGAAGATCAGCAAGTTGTGTGTGGTGCACATCCACAGCCAGGCTGCCAAACTGATGATGAAAGTCGCATTAAATCATATACTGTACCTTGGACATTGATATGTTTAGAAGATATATACAATGCCTCTGGTTATGTATTCATTATGTCATTCACAAGAATCCCTGGGATTTTCCCTCTGAAACTCCACTGCAGCTCAAAACACTGACTTAACCCTTCATCAGTCCCACCTACTCATAGCGTATTGTAATTATTCATTGCTGAGGAGCTGATGTAACTCTGTTCCACATACACTATATTACCAAAAGTATTGGGACGCCTGCCTTTACACACATGTGAACTTTAATGGTATCCCAGTCTTAGTCTGTAGGGTTCAATATTAAGTTGAACCATCCTTTGCAGATATAACAGCTTCAACTCTTCTGGGAAGGCTGTTCACAAGGTTTAGGAGTGTGTCTATGGGAATGTTTGACCATTCTTCCAGAAGCGCATTTGTGAGGTCAGACACTGATGTGGACAAGAAGGCCTGACTTGCAGTCTCTGCTCTAATTCATCCCAAAGGTATTCTATCGAGGTCAGGACTCTGTGCAGGCCAGTCAAGTTCCTCCACCCCAAACTCGCTCATCCGTGGCTTTAAGGACCTTGCTTTGTGCACTGGTCCAAATCATTTGGTGGAGGGGGGATTATGGAGTGGGGTTGTTTTTCAGGGGTTGGGCTTGGCCTCTTAGTTCCAGTGAAGTGAACTCTTAAGGCGTCAGCATACCAAGACATTTTGGACAATTTCATGCTCCCAACTTTGTGGGAACAGTTTGAGGATGGCCCCTTCCTGTTCCAACATGACTGCCCACCAGTGCACAAAACCAGGTCCATAAAGACATGGATGAAGGAGTTGGGGTGGAGGAACTTGACTGGCCTGCACAGAGTCCTGACCTCAACCTGATAAAACACTTTTGGAAAGAATTAGAGTGGAGGCTGCGAGCCAGGCCTTCTCGTCCAACATCAGTGCCTGACCTCACAAATGCTCTTCTGGAAGAATGGTCAAACATTCCCATAGACACACTCCTAAACCTTGTGGACAGCCTTCCCAGAAGAGTTGAAGCTGTTATAGCTGCAAAGGGTGGGCCAACTCAATATTGAACCCTACGGACTAAGACTGGGATGCCATTAAAGTTCATGTGCGTGTAAAGGCAGGTGTCCCAAAACTTTTGGTAATATTGTGTATATTAGTAGTGGTTGTATTGTTTATTTTACTATATACTATTCCACATTAGTTAGAAGCTCCGAAATAACCCCGGATCATGTATAACCCAAAACATTATATTTTATTTGTGTCATTTTATAGTAGTTAGAATAGTTTTATTTTTATTGCTATTATCATAACCATTAATTCTACTTATAATTCTACTCACAGAAATGCTCAGGATCCCAGTGCACTGCTTCTACTTTAGAATCGATCATTTTACTGTTTTCCAGATAGCAGAATATATTTAGAATCAGAAAAAAAATCTATATATTAATTTTTTCTAGACAAATACAAATGTCTTCTTCTCCTTAGTAGGAATAGATATTGGCAGGTAAAAGGGTATTGTTAGTAGCTATAGTACAAACATAATAGTAGCAGTGGTTAGTAGTAGGAGGAGCAGTAATAGTGGTATTAGCACTAGTGGTTGTTGTAGGAACAATCAGAATTGTAGTAGTAGTGGTAGTAGTAGAAACAGCATAGGTAGTCAATAGTGGTAGCAACACCGGTGGCAGCAGAAGTGACAGTGGCATTGGCAGTTTTAGTTGTAATAGCTGCAATAGAAATAGTAGTAGCCATAGATGTGCGCAGGGGGTGTGCCAGGCGTGCCTGGGCACACCCTAATCACTGTGTGCTTGCCTGGGCTTCCCCTTGTGTCGTGCCACCAACCCCCACCCCCGCAGTGCTGCTGGATTCCCTCCTCTCCCCCTGGATCCTAGCTCACTCACTGTGTTCATTCATAATCTGAAGGATAGTAAACTGTGTTTACTATCCTTCAGTTTGTGAATGAACGGGAAGCTGCTCTGCACAGAGCACTATCCTGTACATTCACTATCCTGTGCAGTTGAGGCCGCAGAGAAAGGCATATGTGTTTGAGCTTTGGGGTGCACACCCTAATGCAATAGGCTGCGCACACCTATGGTAGTAGCAATACTAATAGTAGTAGTAGCAATGGTAGAATCAGTAGCAGCAGTAGTAGTAGAAGCAGTAATACTAGTAGTAGAAGCATAAATACAGTGGCAGTGCGAGTAGTAGAAGCAGCAGTAGAAATGGCAGCAATGGTAGTGGTAGTAATAGACGCATTAATATTAGTAGCAATAGTAGATAGCGGTAGTAATGGAAGCAGCAGTAGTAGTAGTGGTAATAATAGTGGTAGTAGAAGCAGTACTAGTAATAGCAAACACTAGTGGCAGCAGTGGACGTGGCAGTAGTAATAGTAGCAGCAGTATAAGTGACAGTAGTAGTAGCAATTGTAGTGGTGGTGGTAGTAGTAGCAGCAGCAGTAATATAAGCAGTAGGGTTGTAGTAAAGACAGCCATAGTGGTAGTAATAGAAGCAGCAGTAGCATCAGCAGCAGTGGTGGTAGTAGTGCCAGTAGTAGTTGCACTAGTGGCAGAAGTGGAGGTGTCCTTAGCAGTAGCAATAGAAGTGGCAGTGGTACTATAACTTGTAGTGAGAGTAGCAGTATTAGTAGAGGCAATAGTAATACTGATGGTAGAAGTGGTAGCAGCAGAAGTAGTAGTGGTAATAGTAGTAGTGATAAGGGTAGCAGAAGAAGTAGTAGTAGTGGTAGAAGTATCAGTGGTTGTGTTAGTTGTAGTTGTAATAGTATCAGTATTATTGGTAACATAAGTAGTGATAATGGTTGTGGTAGTGACAGTTATAATAGCAGTAGTATCAGTGGTAATAGTTGCAGTGACAATAATAGTAATGATAGTGGTTATGGTAATAATAGTGGTTGTAAAAGTAGCAGTATTAGTGATAATAGTAGTAGTGATAATATTAGTATCAATAGTGGTTGTGGTAGAAGTAGTAGTAGTAGTAGTAGTAGTAGTAGTAGTAGTCCATAGACCTAAAGGAATAATTGAATATAAACTTCACAGCAGTTTACCTAATCTGTTTGTAGGTGCAGCCAGCTAGTCTAGGTGGCTCTGTGCCAGAATAGTGTCTGGTTACAGTAGACAGTGTCATCAGGGTGGAGTGCAAAAGGCCTTTTAGGCCAGGCAAAAAGTTTCCTGAGTGAGGCTATCTCCCTGGAGGGTGCCAGGAAAGGGGCACCTGTGGAGGAGGAGACTGCAGAGATCTCATTCCAGTCAGTACTCATGACCCCAGGTGGTAGAAGAGACTGTTGGAGTGAGATGGCTGCTTAAGTTGCTGCATGTGTTTTCACATGTGACTGCTGCGGACCGTCCACTAAATGTGATTGACTATATATTGTCGGTGTCGACAATAATACATGTATGTTGATGTGATGTGGCTGATATGATATTTCCTGAATTCTTTCAATAAAGTGCAGCAAATCTACTCATTTGTGTGGACATTCCTTCCTTGGGATATAAAGGTCAATGGGCAGGAATGTCATTTGGAGGCCTCAGGCATAGAGAGGGCACAAAACATGGCGGAGGGTTTGGCCTCAGCGGGAGGGTCAGTGTTCTAGAAAAAGAACAGGAGTGGAGCTTCTTGGGCTTTGGCACCAACGACCAGCTAATCACAGAGCCCCTCTTACAAGTTTCTTTAACCAGTTGACGACTGCCCCAAAACGGATTTGCTGCTATAGGGCGGCCTTTCTCATTTAACCCTTTAATCGCCCCAGATGTTTAACCCCTTTCCTGCCAGTGGCATTAGTACAGCGACAGCGCATATTTTTAGCACTGATCACTGTATTGGTGTCACTGGTTCCCACAAAGTGCCAGTTAGTGTCAGACTGTCTGTCACAATATCGTAGTCCCGCTTTAAGTCGCTGATTGCCACCATTACTAGTATAAAAAAAAAATAAAATAAAAATTCCAGTATATTTACCATAGTTCGTAGATGTCATAACTTTTGCACAAACCAATCAATATAAACTTATTGGGATTTTTCTTACCAAAAACATGTAGCAGAATACCTATTGGCCTAAATTAATGAAGAATTTTTATTTATTTATTTATTTTATTGGATATGTTTTATAGCAGAAAGTAAAAAATACTTTTATTTTCAAACTTGTCAGTATTTTTTGTTTACAGTGCCAAAAATAAAAAGCGGAGAATAAATACCACCAAAAGAAAGCTGTGTTTGTGGGAAAAAAAAGACATAAATTGAATTTATACACAGTGTTGCATAATTACGCAATTGTCAGTTAAAGTAACGCAGTGCCGTATCGCCAAAAATGGCCTAGTCATGAAGGGGGTGTAAATCTTCCAGAGGTCAAGTGGCTAATATTGTTTGCAGGATTGTTCTTTAAAGTGATTACACACCCTGTACAACCACTTTTACCTACAGGTAAGCCTATATTAAGGCTTACCTGTAGGTGCTTGAAATATTTCCCAAACCTCCACCTAAACCGGTTTAGGAGACATTTACTAAAAAGTTGAGCGTCGATGTCATTGGCGCATGTGCACTTTAGAAAGATCACATCGTGCCGTTTCTAATAGGGGTCATGCCGTGACTGGCGGCTCCCGCGGAAGTGACATCACACGACTCCGGACAGTCACAGAGCCAAAGTTCGCGGTCTCCGGAAGGAAGAGGGGCGAAGATGAACGCTCCCTGCTAGTGGGGACAACAGAGACATCGTGGGCTTCGGTTTCAGGTAAGTAACACATAATGGGCTACTATGCGATGCATAGTAGCCCATTATGCTTTACCTTTGCAGGGAAATAAAGAGGAAGTAAAACCCACCAGGGCTTACTTTCTCTTTAAAAGATATGTATGGAATTTATGTTTATTTTTTTCAGAATCATACTTACCTAGGTGGATGCAGCATCGGTCCCCTGCCAGTTGGAACACTGCGAGCCGAGCGATCAAACACCGCCGATCGCTCGGTTCTCAGGGGTCCCTGAGCAGAGAGCTCGGGACTGTCAGTCACCAACTTCTGCTCTGCCCCCCCCCCCCCCACACACACACACACACTTACTGGAGTGGCTCGCTGAGAGGCTGAGCCGGTGTTCTGCCGAGAAAGTTCCCCTCGGCAGATAATGACCCCCCTGTAGTGCGCAGGCGCAGCGCTTATGCAGTAGGAACAACAAGGGAGCCGCCGAAAAGAGCCGAAGCTGAACACCTGAGTCAGCTGTACAAGGCGCCTGCGTGCAAAGACTATTTTAATAAAAAAGAGTTTGCAACAGGCCCCTTGCGAGCTCGCTACGCTTCGGGCACGGCCTTGCTGCGCTCGGCATATTATTATTCTAGCTCTATGTCCACTTGGATGGTGGGGCTTTAATGTGGACATAGGGTAGAATGTAGTGCGCAGGCGCCATGTACAGCTGTTGTTCCTACTGCGCAAGCGCTGCGCCTGTGCAGCAGAGGGGGGGGTCCTTATCTGCCAGGGGAACTTTCTCGGCAAGACACCGGGTGCCAGTCCAGGCATGTGGGCGGATCCCGACTCCATTGCCCGAACCTGGGCAACATTAGCAGACAGTGGACTGTGATCCATAGGAGGAGTACAGCTAAACAAGCTTTGGCTGTGCTTCTCTTTTAACATTTTTTTTCTCAAGCATGCCAGCATCTGTGATGTTCATCCCAGCCCACATGTCCTTCAGCATCAGGCAGGCATTTAAATAAAGGTCACCTCTGCTACTCCTGTCCCAGTGTACTAGTCATGGGGTCATTGAACCCATTACCCATTTACAACACAAGTAATAAAAAACACTAATGGTCTTTAATCTTTCCTGTCTTGTGTCATTGCTCCTCTCCATTAAAAAAAAAAAAACGCTCTAGGGTGCTTCCCTATATCTTTACTACAGCACGGAAGCATCAGATGCTTGGAATTTTCCAAGTCCATTTCCTACAGTCTTACTGGTAAATTAACTGGTTTGCCCATGCAATAAAAAAAAAAAATGCAATAAGGGTTGATGTTAGATCTCATAAGAGATAAGGAACATGTTTGAACCTAAGCCAAGACGTTGGAGAAGCTTTTCCCTGATTCAGTCCAGCCCACTGAGGGCTTTTCCACATCTATTAATAGCAAAGTCAAGGAACATTTTTACTTGTTAGCAGTTAATCAATAAAAAGCCCTGAATAGGTTAATTGGAGCTTCCCATACTGATATAAAGCCAACTTGATTAGAGAGAAGCAGATAAGGCAGGTGAACTTTATGCCTGTTATTCAAATCCTTATTAACCAAAGGTCTATATTTAGAAGTGCTATATTTAGAAGTGGTAGCGGGGCATGGCCCTTACCTGGTTTGGGCATCACAGAAATACAGCTCATGATGATGGCAGAGCTTTCTGTTGAAAGAGTCTCAGAAATTCCAAAATGTTTTTTAACTTTTTTTTATTTTTGCAAGCTTGTCCAGAGATAGGCAGATGTCCTTAAGCAAAAGATGGTAAGATATCTGCCGTTCCTATCATGACTCCAGTGAAGGCTGGAGCCCACCATGATGACCATGTTCAGGAGTGTGAAGAATTAGGACGCATGTTGGAAGGTCTCCCTGGACAATATTGAGGTCCTCCAAATTTCTTAGATGGTCATTTATTCCCTCTGATGTAGTAGACAAAATCCAATAGTCACAAGCTATGGAAATACCGGCTGACTTTTATTGGACTTTGGCCAGCTTAAAAGTAAGTGTTATTTATTATTATTTATTAAAGTAGGGCAAATCAGGTCCCCTACCCTGTCAGACAGTGCAGTGATATGTGACAGAGCTGGGCAAATCTAAAAACTTGATGGACAAAAAAACAAATCTTTTGACATGTAACAACGCTCCCATATATGCATTTTATTTGTGTATTTAGATGTTTTTCTTGAGTTCAGCTTTAAGATGCTGATGAGAAGCCATCCAATATTGGGCTTCTGAGATTTTATTTCATTTAATTTTTTTAATGACATGACCAGTCTTGGACTATTCTTAATTAGGAAGACAGGGGAGAAGCATAGCTGTTTATACATTACTTCTCCCCATTGGGTCAAGCAAAAAAAATGCAATGGGTCCCAGTACAACAGATAATGGTAAAATGGCTAAGCTATGTCTATTCAAAAAAAAAAAAAAAGCTCCTCATAGACCAGCCATGCTCCTGATTTTCAAAGGAGGTTTTAAATACTGGACCATTTCTGATGCAATCAATTGGAACCCTCAGGCAGACAGGACTGTCGACAACTGCACACTCCTCCTCTTTGGACAGGATGCTTCATCCTTCTCTCTGCTATGAACAAGAGAAGAGCATTAAAATACCCTTTGTGTGCCACTGTCACCGCCAGGCAAAGATTGTGGCAGTTCCTGGCGCTAATGCAACTTAAAAGATCAACAGATATCACCACCTGTCATTCTTAAGAAGATATCTTCCCATCTACGGTCATTATAATGCCCCGTACACATGATCGGAAATTCCACCAGCAAAAGTCTGATGTGAGCTTTTGGTCGGAAATTCCAAATCGTGTGTATGCTCCATCGGACTATTGCTGGCGGAATTTCCGCCAGCAAAAGATTGAGAGCATTTTCTCTATTTTTCCGTCGGAAAAAGTTCCTATTGGAAATTCCATTCTTCTGTATGCAATTCCGACGCGCAAAAAAAACGCATGCTCAGAATCAAGTTCGAGACGGAAGCGCTCGGTCTGGATTAGCAGAAGGAGCCCAAAGGGTGGCACGCTTCGTGTGGAACTTCCCTTTTCTAGTGCCTTCGTACGTGTTGTACGTCACCGCGTTTTTGGCAGTCGAAAGTTCAGAGAACTTTTGTGTGACAGTGTGTATGCAAGCCAAGCTTGAGCGAAATTTTGTCGGAAAAACGATCCAAGGTTTTTCCGACTAAAATTCCGATCGTGTGTACAGGGCAAAAGTCTAGAATTTGGGAAAAGTTTAGTTAGAAAAATGTATCTCCTGGCAGTGAAGGCTATTTTGGTAAGTCTTGATTAAAGTAAATGTAAACCCAAAAGCAAAAATGTAATATATTGCCGTTTAGTAGACCTTTGTGTGGTGGCTACACTTTTTTTTTTGTTTTTTTTTTTAAGATTAATTTCTTTTCTTTTTCACCTGGTAATTTTGCAAATACAAACAGTTCCTATCCTTGAGTGACTATGTCACTCCTCCACCAATCAATAGATGACAATGGTTGTCACCCTGGGCCATTTTCCTCATATGGACTACAAAGATGTCTGTATCCCTTCATCTCCATTACACGCAGGGCAGGGTAATGGGTAGCTTTCAGAAGATAGCTAAGAAGGAAGATATTCTTAGGTGCAGCTTACAGGATGGTCATGCACATGGCATCTCTTGCAAAATCAACAGGTATTTCCTGTATTTGCTGAAAGTGTTCTTAGCTTGAAAAAAATCATCAGTGCTCATAAGTGCCGCCTATCAGTGCAGCCCATCAGAACTGCCTCATCAGTGCACATCAGCGAAGGAGAAATATGACTTATTTATAAATTTACTGACAGAAGCTAAAACTTTTTTTCAAAATTTTCGGTCTTTTTGTTTTTTTAACAAAAAAAAAAAAACAGCAGTGTTTAAGTACCACCAAAAGAAAGCTCTATTTGTGTGGAAAAAAATGATAAAAATGTCATTAGGGTACAGTGTTGCATGAAAATTGCCCTGGGCAGGAAGGGGGTAAAAGGGCCCGGTATTGAAGTGGTTAATTAGATGCATAGTCATTAATTCTGCACATTGTGTATGTAGCAAGGTCCCAGGCCTCCTTTACTCTAATGAGAACCTCCAGAGCCAGGAACAGCTGATATCCTTATGTATAGAGAGGGTTGCAAGGCATAGTGGGTGTGATGTAAGGTAGGGGCCAGACACTTCTTGAATGCAAAGAGATGTATTTTTTCTTGAACAGAACTGTGGGAGAGAGGGTTAGGGCCAGGACACTCTTAGGTAGTTGCAATGTCAGTTGGCAGACTCCGAGATTTCTACAGGTAGACAGCCATGCATGGAAAGGCACCCAGCAGGACACCACATCTGCATGTGCAGGAGCGCTGTCTCCTATGGCAACAGTCTTAGAACAGTTTCTAACACACATTGTAATGAACTCCTTTACTGTTATACAATCACTTCTTGTAGATTCTCAGCCCACTGAGCTCCCAGTCTCTCTCTCTAGACTTGCTGATTCACTGCCACTGAATCCCGTGAGCTCTTCTAATCTTCTTACTTTAGTATCTTCCTCAAGCATCACCCCCGTTTCCCTGCTTGGTCCCTGGCTTGGCACTCCAGATACTCCTCAAGCGTCACCCCACTGGCTGGGTCCCTGGCTTGGCACCTGCTGAAGTTTCCCAATTCTTCACTGTCCCCGATTGGTGAGAATACTGCTCCAGGACTTGCTTCAGTTACTGGTGGTCCCTGGTAACAAGGTGGATGGTCCCTTAGTGGCGACAGCTTCCCCTCTACCTCCGACCACAACAGGTTCTCTGGCCGGCAGAACTGTCACTTCTGGTTGGACTGCAAGCCGCAATCCCTAACCTACGCTGCTCCCTTGCTTCTGGATAGGCCCTCAGACAGCCTAGCTGCCAGATGTGCCCGGGATAGGCCCAAACTCCAGCCTAGCAGCCCGGGCAGCACAACACACGTCCACCCAGACAGCCGTCCAGGTGGCACAGAACCCCCGATCACCTGACTCCACCCAGATATATAGGCTCTCCCAGCAGGCTAAGGGGCCAAGAAAACCCCTGCCCATTGCCTGCGACACCCCATATACTCCTAATCTGTCCTTGCATCATCCTTATCTTATCTAATATATCACCAGGTATCCGGCCACCCAGAGACAGAAGAGAGAAGTGCAGCAATTCCAGACTTGGGGTGAAATCAATTGATCCCTAACAATTGGCCAAGGCAACTATACCTGGCAGGTAAATTTAGGAGCGACCCTGCCTAAACATCAGGGTGCTACATGTACAATAATTATAACAAAGAGGCCTGGCCTGAATAACAACACTGACTTCACTCTTTCAACCAAGATTGACTATTTTTAATCCTTATCCTGCTAGCATTAATAAATAGATAGGAAAGTATATCCTATTTACTTGTGTTAAACTTTTTTCCACATTTCTTCAGTTACTTCCTGGTTTCCAAGCCTAGGAAAATGATGTAATTAATTCCAGGAGTATTCAGGAGGGTAGGAGGATTTTTCTCAGCTAAGCACACTCTCCTGCCTGCATGCCTGAGCTCAGGGCAGATGGATTCCAGGAAGTAAATGATACATGAATTATCTGCCCTTACGCGGCCAGAAATGCTGGGGGGGGGGTATTTTTTCAAAGTGATTTGTCAGCAAAATAAATGGAGACATGGATGGATGGGGGAGTTTGCTTTGAATGTTAAATTAATTAAAGTGCATCTTTGGTTTGTGGTGCTCAGATGCAATGTAGTTCCACTTTAAGTTGGAAAGGGAAAGGCTACAGCTTTAATTAAGATGAAACAACAGACTTTCATAAGTCATCACAGCAAACAAATAAGCAGCTTCCTCTTCCGTAATAATGAAAAAGACTTTGTGCCGGTCACTATGAGCACCTAACTAGCAGGCCATCTTTAAAATACCTTTTAGACTGGCATCAACTACCCAAAGCCCACAGGGGGAACAACTCAGCACCCATTTAAAAAGGAGCAAAGTGAAATACCAAGAACATAATAATAAACATGTGAAAAGATGAGGAAAGAGGGGAGGAAGTTGTTCAACATTTGAGAAAACCACAGGTTAGTGTGACCACACCTTGCACATATTTAGGTATCTCCAAAAACGTTCCTCCCCTTTTGTTTTGATAGCCAAAAAATCTTCGCTTTCTTTTTAAAATGCAGCAGCCTGATCTAGAAAGAACCCCCATATCTTATGTTCTGCTTTGGTCCATTATTACCATGGCTCAAGGAGCCTATCAGAGTTCACAGAGTAATTTGTGTCTCTCATTAGGGACACCCCAAACCTTTCGCAATACAAAAGATCTTAAAGTGGAACTAAACCCATTGATCTAAATTTCAAAAAACAGTTACATTCTCAGCATACAGGGAATGATAGCAGTCATACACTAAATTACCAAAAGTATTTGGACGCCTGCCTGTACACGCACATGAACTTTAATGGCATCCCAGTCTTAGTCCGTAGGGTTCAATGTTGAGTTGGACCACCCTTTGCAGCTATAACAGCTTCAACTCTTCTGGGAAGGCTGTCCACAAGGTTTAGGAGTCTGTCTATGGGAATGTTTGACCATTCTTCCAAAAGCACATTTGTGAGGTCAGGCACTGATGTGGACAAGAAGGCCTGGTCGCAGTCTCCGCTCTAATTCATCCCAAAGGTGTTCATCCCAATCGGGTTGAGGTCAGGGCCCTGTGTAGGCCAGTCAAGTTCCTCCACCCCAAACTCGCTCATCCATATCTTTATGGGCCTTGCTTTGTGCATTGGTCCAAATCATTAGGTGGATGGGGGATTATGGTGTGGGGTTTTTTTTCGGGGGCTGGGCTTGGCCCCTTAGTTCCAGTGAAGGGAACCCTTATGCCGCGTACACACGATCAGACATTCCGACAATGAAATCCTGGATTTATTTCCAATGGATGTTGGCTCAAGCTTGTCTTGCATACACACGGTCGCACAAATGTCGGAAATTCCGATCGTCAAGAACGCGCTGACGTACAACACGTACGACGACACTATAAAGAGGAAGTTCAATAGCCAGTGCGCCACCCATTGGGCTCCTTCTGCTAATCTCATGTTAGTAGAAGTTTGGAGAGAGACCATTCGCTCTTTTCAGCCTCGTGCTTTTCAGATCGTTACTGCTCTTCAGTTTGTGCTTGTGGGTTCATATCTGTTCTTCAGAGAGTGAAGTCAGTTCATATCTGGTTTTCAGTGCATATTTTTATATTACGTATTTGATATTCAGTGCGTTCTTGCCGCTCGTTTCTGAATTTCAGCTCGCTCTTCTCAGACCTTTCTGATTTTCAGTGCCTTCTGTTAGTTCGTTCTGACCAGCTGACCGTTTTGAACCCATGTTGCGGGTACGTACTCATTGCAGAGTTCGTGCTGTGCAGGGGCTTGGTGTTGGGGTTCTTACTTTGACCCAAAAAAGAGGATTATCCCCCATGTGGGTTTTTTTAGCAGCCAACGGGTTTAAGAAAAAATGTATACTAAAATAGTAACGTAATAAGTCATTTTTATTTTCACAAAGTATCAAAAAATATATTACTCTGGACATAGACAAGCAAAACATGAACTGTAGTACAAAAGTAATAAGCAATAAAAACAGCGCCAATGACATAACAATATGCAATAAAAATACACAATGGCAATTGCACCATAAAGAGGATAGTACATGAGTCTTGTATCTAAGATACTGACGCGTTTCGACCCCAACGGGTCTTCTTCAGAGGATGTAAATAGACTGTAAACATGTTAACATATATTAAAATTAAAAAATGAAAAAAGGAGAAGAAACATTAAACAGTATTTATTATGTCTATATTTACCAGTCGCATTATATTAAGCCATGGTAGCCTCCGTAGGAAAAAACTCCCCTTTACTTGATCCTAACATCTCCCCAGGGTTGGCCCAGTCAGCAATGGGGTCGCTTGTGCGTGCCTTGTGAGGGGTCACAGACCAATAGGTCCCCAATATTCAGGGGGGGGGCAATGGAGGAAGAGGGTATGGACAGCATCTATGGTAAAGTATCATATGTAGTAAGTGGATATATCGGGGAAAATGAATGAAGGGATTCTGTACATATTTATTTATCTACATAGTTGTAGTTATGCATATACACTATGTAAGTTAATATGAGGATATAAAATTGTTATGGGAAAAGGGAGCGTTTTACATCAAAACATATAAACAAGTACAAGTACCATCATCCCAAATATCTTATACAAGGGCAAAGGGCATGAGGTAGAGAGAGGTCGCAGGTGGCTGCCACTGTCGATCAATATCTCAATACCGCATGCACTAAGGCAGAAACCCCTAAAGAGGGGGGGGGGGAGAAAACGAGGGGACTATTCCGGTACCAGGTATGTTTACTAATAGTAATAAACAGTGATAGTGACAAAAACTGTAAAAAAATATAAAAATTCCATTTTAATAGAAACCATGGTTAAAAGATTGTAACAATGACACATACAGTTGCAATTAAAAAACGGGAGCAATGCATACAACCAATTAAATTACAACTTGTAGTGGTGTAGACACAAATAAAGCTTGAGTTCTCGACCGGTTTCGCGGTTTCACCGCTTCCTCAGGAGAGCAATATCTGTGGTGCAACATACAATAAATGTAGTAAATACAATCATACACAAATTATACAGGGATATAGGAAAGCAGCAAGAACAGTAAACAATACGTTATATAATATACAAGATAAATAGAATAAGGATGGGCTCACCCGTTCTATGGTTGCCTGTGGGTACGCATAGCCCCAAGTGGTTCCCCCCGCGGCGAACACAGGGGATGACTAAACAGACCCTGGGTAGATAATTGTATAATAAGATAGAGTGAATAAGGAGAAATGAATTGAGGGGAGGGATAGAGTGGGGGGTGCCAGTGGTATATTATTTAAAAAATAAAACAGTGTGCAAGTAAGCAAGGAACCACGGGAAGTGTGTGAATGGGGGAAGTTGGGAGGGAAGAAAAAGGGGGGGGGGGGGGGGGAAGGGGGGAGGGGAAGGGGGAGGGGAAGGAAAAGGGGAACAAGGGGGAGAGAAGGAGAGGAGAGAAAAGGAAACGAGAGGGGGGGGGGAAAGGAGGGGGAGGGAAAGATGATAGGAAGCCCCACGGGAAAAATATATGGGGAGAAACTAAAGAAAAGTTGCACACATAGGTATAAACCGGCACTCACCCCTAAATTGCATGAACATGCGCATGGACTTGAAAGAGGACCAACGGCAAATGATGGTATAATGGATGGAATGAGGCCACTGGTTGTTATTGGGCAGTGAATAGAATCCCCCAAATAAAGCTGGAGTGCTTGGTATGCACTCAGAGGAGTTGCGCTGCCAGCTGTAACAAACATGATAATAGAGTCATATAAAAATTGACTCACCGGTCAGTGAAACCAGTTGGCTAGGATTCATGTCACAGGACAACAAGTCAGAATAACAGGGTATATAGTTAATACTGGGATAACAACATGGGAGATATAAGGGAGCATATTACAGACATGGTATAAAAGGATAACTAGTCAGCACAGCATAAGGCTGAGAGGGAGGCTGTCTGTCGGCAGGCAGGGAGAGAAAAGGAGGGGGAGAGAAGGGGGGGGGGAAAGAAAGGGAACAAACGGCAGGGAATGGGGGGGGCCACAACACTCACCCAAAGCAGTGGTCCTCAGTTGAATAACGTCCAGGGGCTGTAGGCTCAGATAGCGGCCATGGAAGGCCGCTATAAGAGCACCCCAACCCGGAAGTCAGGGACGGCGCCGAGGGCGTCCACTGACGTCACCGGGTCTGCTCGCCCGCACTGCGCAGGTGCAGTGTTGGCTGCTACTGCGCAAGCGCGCGCTCCTGTCAAAGGGAATCGAGTTCCCAGGCATGGAGACGCAAGCAGCTGTGAGGCTGCCAGGGCGGGCATGTGTCCGCCGCAGAAAGAAGGCTCGGGGCAGGGCGGAACCACAGGAACCTGACGGGTTAGAGAAAGAGGAGCGCATCCTTGTACAGCAAACAACTCAAAACAGTACAATAAGCATAAACATACATATGAGTAATTAAACAAAAAGTGATATTAGATCTAGACAATGAGTAGTCAGTAGCAACAGACCGTAGGTGTTCACCAATGGTGAAAAGGCATCATAAGGTATATTGAGACCCAGGTGCAGAGGACGGGGGGTTAGGGGAAGAGGGGGGGAAGGAAGGGAGGGAAAAGGGGGGGGGGGAAAGAAGAAAAAGGGGGGAAGGGAAAGGAAGGGAAGGGGGGGGGGGGGGGAAGGAAAAGGGGGGGGGGGGAAGGAGGAGGGGGGGGGGGGGGGGAGGGAAAGAAGCCATGGGAAGGAAGAAGAGGGAGAGGGGAAAGTGGAGGGAAGGGGGGGGTTTTTGGGCCACAAGGAACTCATAGGAAGGCCCTATAGGACACCGATTCATTGAGGCCAGGGGAAATGGTGGCGTTGAGCCGCTCAATCCACAGAGATTCTCTCTGTAGTATTGAGCGGTCCCAATCGCCACCCCTGGGATTGGGTTTAACCACCTCCAATACTAGGAAACTAACCACGGAGTTATCGAATCTATGGTGAAGGCCGATATGTCGGCCAATGGTGGTTAATTTGCCATTTTCTGAGTCATACAAGTGATCCCCAATTCTCTGCCTCAATTCCTAATTGTTTTGCCCACGTAGAAGGCTTTACAGACACAGTTCATAAGGTAAACTACCCCTTTAGTACTGCAATCGGCGAAGGTCCGTGGGACCAGAATCTCGCCGTTCGGCAAGACCACAGTTCTACTTTCGGAGATCCAAGGGCACCTAGGACAATCTCCACATTGAAAGGTGCCTTTGGAACCACCCCTAGTGGGTCTAGTAGGGTTGTAATGACTGGCAGTTAGTTGGTCACGTAATGACCGTGCTCTACGGAAAACCACCTCCGGTGTGTGTCTAATGTATTTGGTTAATACATGATGGTCGGTCAAAAGGTGCCGTGTTTCGTTAAGATATTCCGAAGTATACTGTGATGTACAGAATAGGTTGTAATCAGTTTAACAGTTTCTAAGAGGGGGGGAGGTTTGTTGTTTTTGAAAAGTAAAGAGGTCCGTGGACGTAATAGGGACTTATTAAAGGCTTTACGTAGGTTGGTAGCAGAGTAACCCCGTCGTAAAAGGCGTTCACGTAATGCCTGAGCTTGGCGTAAAAAATCACTATGATGAGTACAATTTCTGCGTAACCGCAGGTATTGGGGCATAGGGGTATGCTCCGTACCAGGGACTTGGGTGAGCACTAGTGGCAAACAGTAAAGTATTCCCAGCCGTGGGTTTCCTGTAGAGGTCGGTGCCCAATGTTCCATCAGATTGTTTAATGATCAGTAGGTCTAGGAAAGGGATTCGCTCAGTCTCAATTTTAAAGGTAAATTTGAGGTTTAGATCGTTTTTGTCTAACAGATGTAAGAATTGTAGCAATTTAACTCTAGGGCCCGTCCATACCATGAACAGATCATCGATGAACCGGTACCGTACTAGGAGGATACAATCCAGAAATTCTGTATACTGTTCATGGGCATAGATGTATCGCTCCCAGCCACCTAGGTATAAATTAGCATATGCTGGGGCACATGACGTCCCCATTGCAACACCTTGTATTTGTAAAAAGAGTTGGTCATTGAAAGTGAAAAAGTTTTTGGTCAAAATAAAATGTAGTAATTCCAGTATAAACTGATTCAAGGGCCAGGTGGTAGTATCTTGTTCCGCCAAGAAGGAACCAGCCATCCGTACGCCCTGCTCGTGGGGATACTCGAGTACAAGGCCTCGATATCAACTGCCACGAGCAGGGCGTCCGGAGGGACCTGAATTCCCTCAAGGTGTTGCAAAAGGTCGGTGGGTATCTTTGATGTAAGATGGGAGGCTACGGACATGAGGCATTAGGAAAGCGTCGACAAATTTGCTCGCATTATCTGTTAGGGAACCTATCCCAGACACAATAGGTCTTCCAGGTGGAATCCGTGCCACTTTATGGGTCTTGGGTAGGGAGTAAAAGGTAGGAGTGCAGGGAAATTTGGGACCAGGAACTCTAGGGTATCTTTGTCAATGAGGCCCACACAGTAGGCCTCAGTGCAAAGTGCCCGGAGTTCCTGTGCAAAGGAAGATATGTGGTGGGGGAAATGGGTCTGTACCATTGTTTGTTATTGAGGATAGCCAGGCACATAGATTCGTATTGGTGGTTGGTCATCAAGACAATATTTCCGCCTTTGTCCGATTGTTTAATAACAACATCAGAACGTTGCTGTAGTGAACGAAGAGCTCGAATCTGGCTGGGGTCTAAGTTTGGGGGAAAGTCAGGCCATTTTTGTTTCTTAAGGTCACTTATGGTTGCTCGCAGAAAGGCCCAAATCTCAGGACAGGTGTTGAGATCAGGGAATCTCCGAGATCGTAACCGAAAGGGCTTAATTGACGAAGCTGGTTTAGAGGTAACCAAATCATCAGGTCTGTTAGATGCAGGGAGAGTAGAGGAGGTTGTCCCTGCTGCGCACGACCACTTGAGGGGGTAACGTCGGAGGTCCTAGAGTCTTGTGAGGGCCCAGGGTCTCCGGTATCACCTTCATCATAGAGGAGCATCAGGTCGCGAAGCGCCCTGAACTCATCCATGGAGAAGCCTTTAGTGCGCTCCGCGAGCTCACGCTCTAGTCCTAAAATTAACTCGATCTTTGTCATAAATAAATTTAAATGTTAAATTTCGTGCGAAAAGATACAGATCTTTAATTGTTTCGGTGACCTTAAGTGCGTCAAGAGGGCAAAAGCCCAAACCTAGTTGTCAGGACCGAGATTTCCTCGCTATTCAACGTGTAGGGAGTAAGATTTATGACGTTACGGTCGGTATGGTCTGAGGCAGAGGATTTTGTTGGGACAATGTGGGTTTCAGAACGTACGCATCTAGATTGCTCTGTTGTTTTTTCAGATCTAAAAAAATCGCGTCTTCATTAATTTTCGTGTATTTGTTTGCCAAAGAGTGGAGTTAAGGATTTTAGGAATAGTGCCATGCAGTGTAGAGTGGCCAGTGGCCCCTTCTGTGGGGGTATTAGTGTCGTGTGGGGTTTGTGTAGCAGGTGTTTGGGTGGATCTCGGGCCAACTGTATGTGTCATTGTTACAATCTTTTAACCATGGTTTCTATTAAAATGGAATTTTTATATTTTTTTACAGTTTTTGTCACTATCACTGTTTATTACTATTAGTAAACATACCTGGTACCGGAATAGTCCCCTCGTTTTCTCCCCCCCCCCCTCTTTAGGGGTTTCTGCCTTAGTGCATGCGGTATTGAGATATTGATCGACAGTGGCAGCCACCTGCGACCTCTCTCTACCTCATGCCCTTTGCCCTTGTATAAGATATTTGGGATGATGGTACTTGTACTTGTTTATATGTTTTGATGTAAAACGCTCCCTTTTCCCATAGTATACATAGGGGTGGATAACACACCCACATTTTGTGTCCCTGGGGTGAACAGCAACACCCTTCGACACACTTCCCAGCAGCGTTTATATGTAGTTATTTAAATTGTCTAACTGTTATTTCTTGTGATTTCTAGCCTTGACATCCTGTCATTACAACCTACTTGGGTCCGCCGTTGGTGGACAGGTACATTATGGATATACTGGGCACAGATTGGTCAGGCTTTATGTCCAACATCAAAACTGCTTGTTTAAATGAACATAAAATAGATGATGATATTTCAACATTCTTTACACGAATGTCCAAACTTCTAAAACGTAAGTCGCACTTACACTGGCATATTGAATATTTCAAATTATACATGAGCGAAAAAGTCTGCCCCTTGGGCTTAAGGGGTCAGATATTCCCTACACTTAAAGATCCCTCAGTGGATTTCAAAAAACCTGGGAAGATATCTTAAGCAAAAATAGTCTAGAACTAATTGGACTACTTATTTCCCAATATACCCTCGATATGACCGCACTTGATGGCGACATCGAACGACTCAATGCCGAATACTCTTATCTGTCTGACAATACGATCTTTAAAACCAAGTGGAAAGAACTGAGAGAACGCTTAGAAATCATGAATAAGGATGTTATCCTTAAAAAACAGATTAAATTCGGGAAGGACAAAGCTGCCTTCACCGAGGGCTTGGCCTACCACTGGCCAGGCAGAGGTCGTAGGTAGACGAGGCCCTCCTCGCATCAATAACAGCAATTTTACCACTGATATCGAATCAGACTCCTCCTTATCTTCCACTGTCTCGTCCCTAAGCACTACCCAACCCAACACTTCATCTGCACTGAACTCATCACGCAAGAGACTCCGTTTTGGGGGTAACACCCCACCAACGAACCCTAAAAAAGACAAAAAAGGCCAAAAGGCCCGAGATCCACCCAAACACCTGCTACACAAACCCCACACGACACTAATACCCCCACAGAAGGGGCCACTGGCCACTCTACACTGCATGGCACTATTCCTAAAATCCTTAACTCCACTCTTTTGGCAAACAAATACACGAAAATTAATGAAGACGCGATTTTTTTAGATCTGAAAAAACAACAGAGCAATCTAGATGCGTACGTTCTGAAACCCACATTGTCCCAACAAAATCCTCTGCCTCAGACCATACGACCGTAACGTCATAAATCTTACTCCCTACACGTTGAATAGCGAGGAAATCTCGGTCCTACAACTAGGTTTGGGCTTTTGCCCTCTTGACGCACTTTAAGGTCACCGAAACAATTAAAGATCTGTATCTTTTCCGCACGAAATTTAACATTTAAATTTATTTATGACAAAGATCGAGTTAATTTAGGACTAGAGCGTGAGCTCGCGGAGCGCACTAAAGGCTTCTCCATGGATGAGTTCAGGGCGCTTCGCGACCTGATGCTCCTCTATGATGAAGGTGATACCGGAGACCCTGGGCCCTCACAAGACTCTAGGACCTCCGACGTTACCCCCTCAAGTGGGTGCGCAGCAGGGACAACCTCCTCTACTCTCCCTGCATCTAACAGACCTGATGATTTGGTTACCTCTAAACCAGCTTCGTCAATTAAGCCCTATTCGGTTACGATCTCGGAGATTCCCTGATCTCAACACCTGTCCTGAGATTTGGGCCTTTCTGCGAGCAACCATAAGTGACCTTAAGAAACAAAAATGGCCTGACTTTCCCCCAAACTTAGACCCCAGCCAGATTCGAGCTCTTCGTTCACATACAGCAACGTTCTGATGTTGTTATTAAACAATCGGACAAAGGCGGAAATATTGTCTTGATGACCAACCACCAATACGAATCTATGTGCCTGGCTATCCTCAATAACAAACAATGGTACAGACCCATTTCCCCCACCCACATATCTTCCTTTGCACAGGAACTCCGGGCACTTTGCACTGAGGCCTACTGTGTGGGCCTCATTGACAAAGATACCC
>NC_133332.1:48899088-48901588 GCF_042186555.1 Aquarana catesbeiana | reverse complement strand
CTTCACCCGCCAACACACACACACACACACACACACAACGGTGTCCTCTGCCCCCTTCACATCACCCCCCCCCCCCCACACACACACAAACAGTGTCCTCTGACCCCCTTCACCCGCCAACACACACACACACACACACACACACACACACAACGGTGTCCTCTGCCCCCTTCACATCACCCCCCCACACACACACACACACAAACAGTGTCCTCTGACCCCCTTCACCCGCCAACACACACACACACACACACAGGTGTCCTCTGCCCCCTTCACATCACCCCCCCACACACACAACGGTGTCCTCTGACCCCCTTCACTTCACCCGCCAACACACACACACACACACACACACACACAACGGTGTCCTCTGCCCCCTTCACATCACCCCCCCACACACACAAACAGTGTCCTCTGACCCCCTTCACCCGCCAACACACACACACACACACACACAGGTGTCCTCTGCCCCCTTCACATCACCCCCCCCACACACAACGGTGTCCTCTGACCCCCTTCACTTCACCCGCCAACACACACACAGACACACAACGGTATCCTCTGCCCCCTTCACATCACCACACACACACACACACACACACACACACACAACGGTGTCCTCTGCCCCCTTCACTTCACCCGCCAACACACACACACACACACACACACAACGGTGTCCTCTGCCCCCTTCACATCACCACACACACACACAACGGTGTCCTCTGCCCCCTTCACTTCACCCGCCAACACACACACACACACACACACAACGGTGTCCTCTGCCCCCTTCACATCACCACACACACACACAACGGTGTCCTCTGACCCCCTTCACTTCACCCGCCAACACACACACACACACACACACTGGTGTCCTCTGCCCCCTTCACATCACCACACACACACACACACACACAACGGTGTCCTCTACCCCCTTCACATCACCCCCCCACACACACACAAACAGTGTCCTCTGACCCCCTTCACCCGCCAACACACACACACACACACACACACACACAGGTGTCCTCTGCCCCCTTCACATCACCCCCCCCCACACACAACGTTGTCCTCTGACCCCCTTCACTTCACCCGCCAACACACACACACACACACACACACACTGGTGTCCTCTGCCCCCTTCACATCACCACACACACACACACACACACACACACACACACACACACACACACACAACGGTGTCCTCTGCCCCCTTCACATCACCCCCCCCCCCCCCACACAGACACACAAACAGTGTCCTCTGACCCCCTTCACCCGCCAACACACACACACACACACACACAGGTGTCCTCTGCCCCCTTCACATCACCCCCCCCCCACACACACCAGTGTCCTCTGCCCCCTTCACATCACCCCCCCCCCCCACACAACGGTGTCCTCTGACCCCCTTCACTTCACCCGCCAACACACACACACACACACACACACACACACAACGGTGTCCTCTGCCCCCTTCACATCACCCCCCCACACACACACACACACAGCAGTGTCCTCTGCCCCCTTCACATCACCCCCCCCCCCCCCCCCACACACACACAACGGTGTCCTCTGACCCCCTTCACTTCACCCGCCAACACACAACGGTGTCCTCTGACCCCCTTCACTTCACCCGCCAACACACAGCGGTGTCCTCTGACCCCGTCACATCACCCCCCCACCCCCCCACCCACACACGATGATGACCTCTGCCCCCCTTCACATCACCCCCCCCCCCACACACACACACACAACGGTGTCCTCTGCCCCCCTTAACATGACCCCCAACACACACACACAGAGACAGAGCTGTTCTCTGCCCCCCTTTACATCACCCCCCCCCCCACACACACAGAATGATGTCCTCTGCTCCCCTTCATATCGCCCCCCCCCCACACACACACAGCGGTGTCCTCTGCCCCCTTCACATCATCACCCCCCCCACACACACACAACGGTGTCCTCTGCCCCCTTCACATCACCCCCCCCCCCCACCAACACACACAGTGTCCTCTGACCCCCTTCACTTCACCCGCCAACACACAACGGTGTCCTCTGACCCCCTTCACTTCACCCGCCAACACACAACGGTGTCCTCTGACCCCCTTCACTTCACCCGCCAACACACAACGGTGTCCTCTGACCCCCTTCACATCACCCCCCCCACACACACACACACACTGGTGGCCTCTGCCCCCTTCACATCACCCCCCCCCCCCACACACACACACACACACACACACACACACACACAACGGTGTCCTCTGACCCCCTGCACTTCACCCGCCAACACACACAACGGTGTCCTCTGCCCCCTTCACATCACCCCCCCACACACACAGCAGTGTCCTCTGCCCCCTTCACATTACCCCCCCCCCCCCACACACACACACACAACGGTGTCCTCTGACCCCCTTAACTTCACCCGCCAACACACAACGGTGTCCTCTGACCCCCTTCACTTCACCCGCCAACACACAGCGGTGTCCTCTGACCC
>NC_133332.1:48889088-48894088 GCF_042186555.1 Aquarana catesbeiana | reverse complement strand
GAATGAGCCTTGCCTAGGTTGGTATGAATTGAAAGAATATCATCCCAATGAGCAGTAGAATGCGTCCTTAACCTCGCAAGAGGACTTTGGGGGTCTGCCGCTTAAGTTTGATATTCAATTTAATTCATAAACCATAGACGGGTTGAAAGTATAAGCCCTGTCTGCTCCATAAAGCAGGGATAAGAGTGTATGAGAGGGATTCCCAGATACAGGGGGAATGAGGTCTCCATAAGCCCGGAGATCTAGTCGGATACCTGGTCACTTAAAGGAATGCTTGTATATGTGTAGCTGCCATTCTGGTCATAATATTTGTGAGTTGGCTAGCATATAAAGTAATTCGATTTCAGAAATCTCATCCTGGAGAGGTTTTTAGTATTCTGGCACCCTAGGAGGAAGGCAACGAGGAACTAGTGTAGCTTTTTTAGTATTTAGTACTGTACACTAAGTGTCCCACACGCTACCTAGGCACGGACTGTCAGAATGGGCCAGCAGAACACGAAACCCCGTCAGGGAATTGTGGTGCATTATACGGTGCCACAGATAATTAAGAACATCTATGGGAAAGATGAAGCATAGGACTTAAAGGATGTCCTTCGTAAATTTAAGGTGAAAGGAGCAGCGGGTTTAGACCTGGATGTATGGAGTGAAATAAAAAGGGACAGACAAGGAGAGGTGTTAGAGAAGCAATGGATGCGTCAGATTCAATGCTTAATTAAGGTCTCAAATAGAGCAAAAGAAGAGGGGTGGAAATATAATTCAGATTGTGATGGTTGGGATATGAAAGACAGAAGAATAAAAAAAAAAAAAAAAAAAAAAATGTTGAAATTTTAAATAATCTTAGTTCAGCCATCCCACCCCCATATACTGACATAGTACGTAAACTACACAAGATATATCCTAAAATTGAGGGTAGAGGATGGGTTTTGTATAGCAAAGCCAGCTGCTTTCTGTAGATTTTTTTTTTTTTTTTGTGACACAGTTAATGAATACACATGAAGCAACTTGGCAGGATGGGGAGGATTTATGCAGACATAAAATGACTCTGACCCTGTTTAAACTAGTTTATGACCGACCTGCAGACGAGCTGAGGGGGGATGGCAATTTAGAGACAGGAGGTCAGACACATAGACTCAAGGGCCCCTTTTATTGCTAGATTAGAAGCTTTCTCTCAGGCAAAACAACAGGAGAGAGGGTCAATATCACTCATGAAACAAATGCCAGGAGAGACTGTATCAGAATTTTACTTATCTATGGAAAGTATGATGGCAGATGAGGGATTGGATTTGGCTCTGCCAGTCACGATCTGAGCCTTCAATAGACAGTTTATGGAAGGATTAATTCCACAGATAAGTGAAAGACTGAAAGCCTGCATACCACCCTTAATTTGTTGCGATTTTTGGCAGAAAAAGGTTGCAAGGTTAATAAGAAAAAGTTGCAAGTGTGTCAGAAAAAAGTTATCTTTTTGGGACATTGTATATCACAGGGTACGAGACATCTCACTGAGGAGAGGGTTCAAGTGATAAAGGGAATGTTACCCCCACGGAATTTCAAACAATTGCATATGTTTTTAGGTATTGTGTCATATTGTAGACAATGGATACCACATGCTAGCGCTTTGATGCAGCCATTATACGATTGTTTGAAAATTGTACCGTATATGCTTACAGAAGTAGCTTATGAGTCGTTTGTCACTTTGAAAAGGTTATTGATTTCTGCCCCGGTTATTGGTATTCCAGATTACACCAAGATATTTTATTTGTACATTGCTGAAATCACTGGACACGCCACAGGTGTTTTGACACGGGCACATGTAAAACAAAGATCCGTTGCTTAATTTTCAGCAGCATTAGATCCAGTGTCCAGAGGTTCACCGTCCTGTGTACGGGCGGTAGCAGCGGTGTCGATAATCCTAGATAAGTCATCAGAAATTGTTCTAGACAATCCAGTTGTAGTGCACACCACACATGAGATACATGCAATCTTGTCTCAGGTACAGCCCAAACACATTTCAATGGCTAGGCAATTAAGGTTACAGTGTACTTTACTTTTACCTCCAAATGTTACTTTTCAGCGCTGTACAACTTTAAATTTGGCTACCTTTTTGCCTCTTCAGTCACCAGATTTGGCAAGGGGGAATAATAGTGCTAATAAGGAAGAAGAAGAGGAAGAAAAAAAAATTCTCGAGAACTTCTGATAAGAGAGGACATTCTAAAAACAATGGACTTTTTAGTTTTTTTGACTACTGATGAAATAATTTATCCATCAGATATGTTGCAGTTTTTATATATAATTTTTATGTGACAGGACATGTTTATTATATCAAGATGAGATATTTTTTACACATCATTTTTTACATTCATATATAGTGTATTTTCAGAGTTGAAAGGGTTAAACATCCCTACAATAGAGTCATTCTAGTTAGAAGGAACATCTGGTGATAATTAAGACAGAGTACATTTTTCTTAAAGGTACATGTTACAGATACACCAATCTTAAATGCTGAGCACACTTTGTACATAGATGGTAGTAGGTTTGCTGATGACAAGGGTAAATATCACACAGGGTATGCTGTAGTGACTGATACGCAGGTAATTGAAGCACAGCCCTTACCAGCCCACATGTCAGCACAAGAAGCAGAATTAAAAGCTTTAGAACAAGCCCTAGAATACTTAAAAGAACGAGAAGGGAATATTTATACTGACTCTGCCTACGTTTATGGTGTAGCGCACGATTATGGCCATATATGGAAGGCTAGAGGTTATCTGACAGCAGCAGGTACACCTGTAAAACATGGAGAAGGGATTAAGAGAGTTCTGAACAATCTTCAAAAGGTTAAACGAGTGGCAATCATGAAGATAGTGGCACACACGAGCGCAAAAACAATTGAGGCAAAAGGAAATGCATTTGCAGATTTGACTGCAAAACAGGCAGCTCTAGGGGAAGGAAGCCCTGAGACCTTAGCAGCGGTAGAGGTGAGTATCCCAGAACCAACATGGCAGCAGCTGAGTAAATTACAGGAGCAAGCAGGGGAGAGCGAGAAAGATAAGTGGGTCAGGATGGGAGCAGCACCAGACCTTGACAATGTATGGAGGGAAGGGGGCAAAGTATGCCTGCCTGCCTCTCTGTACCCAGCAATGGCAGCGGCAGTTCACCTACCCACACACGTCAGTTCCAATTCCATGTATAGGATTGTGAACCAAGGATGGCTCGCCCCTGGATTCAGTAGTACTGCAAGAAACTACTGTGCAGCCTGCCAAATCTGTCTCCTGAATAACCCAGGATAGAGAGTAAAAACCCCACGGAAACACCAGGTTCGGGCCCAATACCCCTTCCAGAGACTGCAAATTGACTACATACAAATGCCTAAGAGCGGCCCCTTTGAATTTGTCCTCGTGTGTATCGATTTATTCTCAGGTTGGCCCGAAAGTTATCCAGTAAAATCAGCTACAGCAAAAGCCACAGCCAAGAAACTGATCACTGAGTTAATACCTAGGTTTGGTCTTCCTGAAACTATAGAATCAGATAGGGGGATACACTTTACAGGAGAAATCATGCAGAATGTGATGACCATGTTAGGGGTTCAACAAAGTTTCCACACCCCTTACCATCCACAGAGTTCAGGATCAGTGGAAAAAGTAAATGGGACAATAAAGTTGAAAATACAAAAAGCTATGCAAGAGTTAAACAAACCCATATGAAATACTTTTTGGGAATGCACCTAGATTAGGTCTATACTTTCTACAGAGTATGCAATTGCAATGTGATAGTTTGACTGCATATGTGATACAATTACAACAACGTCTAACTAAGATCCACAAAAGTGTGTATTCTTCTCTTCCAGACCCTAACTCAATAGCAGGTACACATACACTGCTACCAGGAGATTATGTATATGTTAAGAAACACACCAGAAAGACATTGGAACCTAGATTTGAAGGTCCTTATCAAGTGCTTTTGACTACAGCCACTTCAGTGAAATTGGAAGGAAAAGCAGCCTGGATCCACGCATCACACTGCAAAAAGAGTCTTGAACCAAGAGAAACAGAATGAAGATTCTTCTAACTATGATAATAGTGCTTGAATGTTTTCAAATGTTTGTTTATACATGGACTCCGGGTATCAATGTAACAGTTCATGAAAATAGTACTGATCTTAGATGGGTAAATCAGGATAAGAGTATAACACAATATCATTACTACGAATGGTATTTTGTACTAGTAAGGAAATGGGAAGCACAACAGGAGGATATATACAATGGCAACATTATGGTTTCAATATAAAAATAGAAGACGCTCTACCCACCATCTTCGAATCCTCTGTATTAACTCCTATTCCTAGATCTTGCATAAATGTTTCGGTATCAACAGAAAACAAAAATCAAATTTAATGTAACTTTTCCCCAGCTACCAGAATGTAGGTATCGCCGAGAATGGTATGATACAATTCTCGGGGCTGCAGGAACTGGAATGGGAATAATGAATGGGATACAGATGGAAATGATACAAAATAAGTGGAAATGTGCAGGAAGTCACATAGCTGATAGTTTAATAATTATAAGCAAATGGTTACCTACAACATTCGAAACACAAATTAGCCAGGTACAATTAACTAAATATCTCAATATTATGGTTAATCACACAGCACTAGCCAGTCTGAAGTTGTGGAAAGAAAATCAGGAGTTTATAAACATTACTCAATGTGCTTTTTCTACACTATCTTATCACATTCAAATTAATAGAGCTTGAGATGAGCTACGATTAGGGAATTATCACACTTGGATGAACTATTTCAAGGGTTTAAATTTAGAAAGTACATGGTTTGAAGTACCAGGAAAAGAAGTTGAATGTGAGGAAAGATGGTGTGCTGGAAGGTTTGATGTATACAAAGTGGAGGAGGTCCAGGTAATGTGTAAGTTAATAGTGATGCCACTCCTGATAGGAAAGGATCTACCTGAATTTTGGTATTCTGACATTTATGTAGATACACAAAACATGACTCAT
>NC_133332.1:48879088-48884088 GCF_042186555.1 Aquarana catesbeiana | reverse complement strand
CTGCCCCCCTTTACATCACCCCCCCCCACACACACAGAATGATGTCCTCTGCTCCCCTTCATATTGCCACACACACACACACACACACACAATGGTGTCCTCTGCCCCCCTTCACATCACCCCCCCCCCCCACACACACACACACATAACGGTGTCCTCTGCCCCCCGTAACATGACCCCCAACACACACACACACAGACAAAACGGTGTCCCCTGCCCCCCTTCACATCACCCCACACACACACACACAGCAGTGTCCTCTGCCCCCTTCACATCACCCCCCCCCCCCCCCCCCCACACACAACGGTGTCCTCTGACCCCCTTCACTTCACCCGCCAACACACAGCGGTGTCCTCTGACCCCCTTCACTTCACCCCCCCACCCACACACGATGATGACCTCTGCCCCCCTTCACATC
Source organism: Aquarana catesbeiana (assembly GCF_042186555.1). Taxonomy (NCBI): domain Eukaryota; kingdom Metazoa; phylum Chordata; class Amphibia; order Anura; family Ranidae; genus Aquarana; species Aquarana catesbeiana. Next base: position 48,883,670 of record NC_133332.1, on the reverse strand, counting down.
ACCCCCCCCCCCCCCCACACACACAAAACGGTGTCCTCTGCCCCCCTTAACATGACCCCCAACACACAAACAGAGACACAGAGCTGTTCTCTGCCCCCCTTCACACACACACTGTGTCCTCTGCTCCCCTTAACATGACCCCCAACACACACACACACAGCGCTGTTCTCTGCCCCCCTTTACATCACCCCCCCACACACACAGAATGATGTCCTCTGCTCCCCTTCATATCGCCCTCCCCCCCCCCCCACACACACACACACAGCAGTGTCCTCTGCCCCCCTTAACATGACCCCCAACACACACACACAGCGCTGTTCTCTGCCCCCTTTTATATCACCCCCCCACACACACGGAATAATGTCCTCTGCTCCCCTTCATATTGCGCCCCCCCCCCACACACACACACACACAACGGTGTCCTCTGCCCCCCCTTAACATGACCCCCAACACACACAGCGCTGTTCTCTGCCCCCCTTCACATCACCCCCACTCACACACACCAGTGTCCTCTGCCCCCCTTAACATGACCCCCAACACACACACAGAATGATGTCCTCTGCTCCCCTTCATATTGCCACACACACACACACACACACACACACAATGGTGTCCTCTGCCCCCCTTCACATCACCCCCCCCCCCACACACACACACATAACGGTGTCCTCTGCCCCCCGTAACATGACCCCCAACACACACACACACAGACAAAACGGTGTCCCCTGCCCCCCTTCACATCACCCCACACACACACACACAGCGGTGTCCTCTGCCCCCTTCACATCACCCCCCCTCACACACAACGGTGTCCTCTGACCCACTTCACATCACCCCCCCCCCCCCCCACACACACACACACACACACAGGTGTCCTCTGCCCCCTTCACATCACCCCCCCCCCCACACACAACGGTGTCCTCTGCCCCCTTCACATCACACACACACACACACAACGGTGTCCTCTGTCCCTCTTCACATCACCCCCCCCCCCCCCCCACACACACAATGGTGTCCACTGCCCCCCTTCACACACACACACACGCACACAACGGTGTCCTCTGCCCCCTTCACATCACCCCCCAACACACACACACACACACACACACACAACGGTGTCCTCTGCCCCCTTCACATCACCACACACACACACAACGGTGTCCTCTGCCCCCTTCACTTCACCCGCCAACACACACACACACACACACACACAACGGTGTCCACTGCCCCCCTTCACATCACCCTCCCTCACAATGGTGTCCACTGCCCCCCTTCACACACACAACGGTGTCCTCTGCCCCCCTTCACATTACCCCCCACGCACACAACGGTGTCCTCTGTCCCTCTTCACATCACCCCCCCCCCCACACAAAGATGTCCTCTGCCCCCCTTCACCCCCCCTCCACAATTATACACCAGTGTCCTCTGCCCCCTTCACATCACCACACACACACACACACACACACAATGGTGTCCTCTGCCCCCCTTAACATCACCCACCCCCCCCCCACACACACACACACACACAGGTGTCCCCTGCCCCCCTTCACATCACCCCCCCACCCATACAGGATGATGTCCTCTGTCCCCCTTCACATCACCCCCCTCACACACACAGCGGTGTCCTCTGACCCTGTCACATCAGCCCCCCACCCACACACGATGATGACCTCTGCCCCCCTTCACATCACCCCCCCCCCCACACACACACATACACAGCAGTGTCCTCTGCCCCTCTTCACATCACCCCCCCCCCCCACACAGAACAATGTCCTCTGCTCCCCTTCATATCGCCCCCCCCCCCTCACACACACAGCAGTGTCCTCTGTCCCCCTTCACATCACCCCCCTCACACACACACACAGCGGTGTCCTCTGACCCCGTCACATCACCCCCCCCCCCCCCCCCCCCACACACACACACACACACACACACAGCAGTGTCCTCTGCCCCCCTTCACACACACACACACACACACTCTGTGTCCTCTGCCCCCCTTAACATGACCCCCAACACACACAGCGCTGTTCTCTGCCCCCCTTCACATCACCCCCCCACCCACACAGCGGTGTCCTCTGCCCCCTTCACATCACCCCCCCCCCCCCACACACACACACACAACGGTGTCCTCTGACCCCCTTCACTTCACCCGCCAACACACAACGGTGTCCTCTGACCCCCTTCACATCACCCGCCAACACACACACACAACGGTGTCCTCTGCCCCCTTCACATCACCCCCCCCCCCCCCCCCCACACACACACACACCAGTGTCCTCTGCTCCCTTCACATCACCCCCCACACACACACACACACACAACGGTGTCCTCTGACCCCCTTCACTTCACCCGCCAACACACACACACACACACACACACACACGTGTCCTCTGCCCCCTTCACATCATCCCCCCTACACACAACGGTGTCCTCTGCCCCCTTCACATCACCCCCCCCCCCCCCCCCCCACACACACACAGCAGTGTCCTCTGCCCCCTTCACATCACCCCCCCCCCCCCCACACACACACAAAGGTGTCCTCTGACCCCCTTAACTTCACCCGCCAACACACAACGGTGTCCTCTGACCCCCTTCACTTCACCCGCCAACACACAGCGGTGTCCTCTGACCCCGTCACATCACCCCCCCACACACATACACAGCAGTGTCCTCTGCCCCCCTTCAAATCACCCCCCTACCCACACACGATGATGACCTCTGCCCCCCTTCACATCACCCCCCCACCCACACACACACACAGCGGTGTCCTCTGCCCCCTTCACATCACCCCCCCCCCACACAACGGTGTCCTCTGACCCCCTTAACTTCACCCGCCAACACACAGCGGTGTCCTCTGACCCCGTCACATCACCCCCCCACCCACACACGATGATGACCTCTGCCCCCCTTCACATCACCCCCCCCCACACACACACACACACACACACACACACACACACACACACACACACACCGGTGTCCTCTGACCCCCTTCACTTCACCCGCCAACACACAACGGTGTCCTCTGACCCCCTTCACTTCACCCGCCAACACACAAGGGTGTCCTCTGACCCCCTTCACTTCACCCGCCAACACACAACGTTGTCCTCTGACCCCCTTCACTTCACCCGCCAACACACAACGTTGTCCTCTGACCCCCTTCACTTCACCCGCCAACACACACACACAGTGTCCTCTGCCCCCTTCACATCACCCCACACACACACACACACACACACACACACCGGTGTCCTCTGACCCCCTTCACTTCACCCGCCAAAACACACACACACACACACACACACACACACACACACACGTCCTCTGCCCCCTTCACATCACCCCCCCCCCCCCCACACACACACACACACACACAAACAGTGTCCTCTGACCCCCTTCACTTCACCCGCCAACACACACACACACACACACACACACACACTGGTGTCCTCTGCCCCCTTCACATCACCCCTCCCCCCCCCACACACACAAACAGTGTCCTCTGACCCCCTTCACTTCACCCGCCAACACACACACACACACACAACGGTGTCCTCTGCCCCCTTCACATCACCCCCCCCCCCCACCCACACACACAAACAGTGTCCTCTGACCCCCTTCACTTCACCCGCCAACACACACACACACACAGCAGTGTCCTCTGCCCCCTTCACATCACCCCCCCTCACACACAACGGTGTCCTCTGACCCACTTCACATCACCCCCCCCCCCCCCCCCCCCCCACACACACACACACACACAGGTGTCCTCTGCCCCCTTCACATCACCCCCCCCCCCCCACACACACAACGGTGTCCTCTGACCCCCTTCACTTCACCCGCCAACACACAGCGGTGTCCTCTGACCCCGTCACATCACCCCCCCACCCACACACACACAAAACGGTGTCCTCTGCCCCCCTTAACATGACCCCCAACACACAAACAGAGACACAGAGCTGTTCTCTGCCCCCCTTTACATCACCCCCCCCCCACACACACAGAATGATGTCCTCTGCTCCCCTTCATATCGCCCCCCCCCCCTCACACACAGCAGTGTCCTCTGCCCCCCTTCACACACACACACACACACACACTGTGTCCTCTGCTCCCCTTAACATGACCCCCAACACACACACACAGCGCTGTTCCCTGCCCCCCTTCACATCACCCCCCCACCCACACACACACAGCGGTGTCCTCTGCCCCCTTCACATCACCACCCCCCCCCCCCACACACACACACACACACACAACGGTGTCCTCTGCCCCCTTCACATCACCCCCCCCCCCCCCCACCAACACACACACACAACGGTGTCCTCTGACCCCCTTCACTTCACCCGCCAACACACAACGGTGTCCTCTGACCCCCTTCACATCACCCGCCAACACACACACACACACACACACACACAGCAGTGTCCTCTGCCCCCTTCACATCACCCCCCCAGCGTGTCCTCTGCCCCCTCTTCACATCACCCCCCCCCCCCCACACACACACACACACACAGGGGTGTCCTCTGCTCCCTTTCACATCACCCCCCACCAAACACAGTCCTGTCCTCTGCCCCCTCTTCAC